>NC_057795.1:529054443-529334381 GCF_018294505.1 Triticum aestivum
CGCTCGCCTCCGCACCCAGCGGCCTCTGCCTCCGCCGCCCAGCCGCCTGCCGCCGGGTCCCATCCCCGCCGCCGGCGCGCCTCGCCACAGTAATACTAATGCTATTGTTCTGCATGTTAATCTAGTGGCATTGTTGATGTGATGTGATGCTACTTACTTAAGGACTCTTCATACTGTCAATCTAGTGCCAATTATAACACAATAAATGCTGTTGTTAATCATACGCCACTGCAAATATCTGTCACTGTTTAAATAACAGTATTTCGTATTTTTGCAAATAGGGATGTCTGTCTCCATATCGTTTCGGGATGTCTGTCTCCGTATCATTTCTATCCGTGCAATCAAAAGCACACACCTCAGTTTTAGTACAACTGTGCAAAATGAGATGGATATCCCTCGTTGTCGTCGTCTAACCTCCCGTCTTCAAGGTATTCCTACATTGGTAGTAACTAAGGTAGAATGACCAACACAATCTAAAAGAAGCTGATTCATACGTTTTACTTCCTGATTACAGTGCAGGGACGAGCGAAAACAACTGCATCCTAGTCCGGAATGCACTTTCTACCAGTTCATCCATGGACCGAGGACTAGCTGGCACGGCCGCACGGTGGTTTTTTGGACAGGTGCACGGACAAGAGGCATTGTGGTCTTCTTATTTCTGCAAATAGCGGTGCTTAAATTAGTGGAATGCACAAGAATTTCACCTGGTTAGTACACTGCATGGTTCAGTTCAGCATTCCAGTTGAGACCACAATTATAATTGGTTATTCTGGAATGAGAGAACCTAACCCTAGATGGTGGCAACAAGAAAAACCAGAGTGAACTCCAGGAAATTTAAGCCTGCCGGGAGGCCCTTTTCTCAGAGAAGCCTTGCTTGTTTTTTCCTGATTTGTAAACCTTCTCACAACTTTGTCTTTTGCTGTGAACTAGTATATGTTTTTTATGTTCTATGAAACATTGAGATGAATAAAATTGCTTAACTTATGCTTTTCAAGTTTTTTATGAAGACGAGTTTAATGTGAGTGTTCCACATGAGCGCTGGACTAGCATGTGAATGTTTGGAATTTATTACATTGTGGCCTCAGTTAACTGCATGAACCATTGTAACAAGATACATAGTTGCTTATATATCAGACAGCAGATTGTTGATTGTTAGTTGGTCGATAGCTAGTGTTGAAGCGAGCTGAGCCAATGTGCCGTGTTTTTCACAACTTCTTACAAGTGGGGTAGCATCAACAGTGTTTACAAGTACTTATGTATACATCAGCGCACAGTTCTCGAACGAGTGCTCTATTTCATCAAAACACACACTGCTCGTATGATAAACCGTGACAACTTATGTCTTACCATGCCATATTCATGAAAAAACTAGCGAGGACGCATCTGTTTTGGCAACAATTATGATGGTTCTCACATGATTCACGGGCACACAAAACTAGCAGCAGTTCCCATAGACGGATTCGAACAGAGTAGTATCCCCAGAGGGGTCGATAACAGGCAAGGTTCGGATAATTAGACACAATCCAAACAACTATTAAACACTAGCTGGGGAAACTATTTCATGCCTCGATCTAATTTGGGCTGGACACAAGACGGACCTTGCCATGAACATCATCGAGGACGTCCCGCAGTAGCTCAATCCTGTGAACCTTCACGAAGACAACCTTGTGGCCTTGCCACTAATAAACTTGTTTGTGGAGGCATGCCACGTCATCTTCCTGCGTAAGCTTGACAAGAACAGTATGCCTCACAAACGAAGGAGTAGCTTTGAACTTCTTGTGCTTCAGTACACCCTGGACAACATGCCTGACAACAGTGAGGCTGGAATACAACTCTTCATTGGTATAACCGCAAATGGCTTCCAGGATCCAACAGCCTAAGAACTCTGTTTTCCCAGTGTGTATATTTAGGTCATCCGCCTCATAGCGAGTGACATGTACAACCACACAATCCTTGTCTGCATCAGGGCTCTAATTGAAACATAAACAAATTCTAAATTACTTTTCAGTATAAGAAACACAAGTTATTTAAACCACTATGTATAGCATGGCATCGAAGCTAATAAAAATTTTCATTATTAATCACCACATACTTAGATGAAAAACCACAATCAAGATCGGCAAAGAAGAAAAACACCTTGGGCAGCTCAGCAGGGGGACACATCCTTGAAGGGGGAAAACTGCTCCTGCAGTGCCACGGGGGGCTGTAACCTCAAACGGGGTGTTGACCATCTCAGTAGTGGATGTGAGCGTATTTGGGGTCGGCTCGGTGGCTGCCTCCATCTTTTTGGAGCTCTCTGTCTCGTGGGGATCAGCCTCCCGCGTCTGCTCCAATATCGACATATATTTGCCTGGTTCTCCTTGGTCCATCATGAAACTGACGAATACTAGGAGACCATTGAAAGGAAAACACAATCACAATGACAATGAAACAAAAAAGAGAGTGAGGATCGGTTACTGCTTTGCAAAAGTTCTTTTTTTTCTCTAAAAGAAAATATACCAACATCACGGATCTGCTTACCTTCCCTTCGATGGGAGAGAAGAACAATGGTAGATGCGAGTGTTGCCTTTCTTGAAGACGGTGAGGGAGAAGGGGATTCAGCGAAGAGTGAAATGATGGTTGCTTCGTCCATCAAACTTAGAGTGCGGGGAGGTGGGGTTTTGTGATACTACAGCTCGTTACTGCCGCGCTATGACTGGGGTGACTCTCCGCCTGCATACTGCCTTCTAATTTGGTGGATGACATTTGGGCCCACGCGCTGCATGGCCTGCATGTCGGTGAACAAAAGTATAACGGCGTTCAGTAGAGGGAGACATTTCAATGACCTAGGAGGAGCCAGAAGCGGTAGAGTGTCTCCACTGTACTAGTAGTAATTGTTTTTCTGGGTAGCTGTAGAGTGTCTCCACTGTACTAGTAGTAATTGTTTCTCTGGGCCCAAGACAAAACAGCCCATCCACACTAGTAAATAGTAAAATCAATTCAAAAGCCCATATATTTACTGAATGAGAGGCGCTACCCACACCCAGGCACCGAGCACACCGCCCCCCCAAAAAAACCTGGGTGCTCTTCTTCCTCCTTGCTCCCACCCATCTCACGTCAGCTCGCTCCACTCATACCCCTAAATTCCTCACCTCACTCCTACAGAAAACTGCAGCTCCCCTTCTTCCTCACTCCTACAAAAAAACCCCAGCTCCCCTTCTTCTTCACTCGCACTACAACTAGGCTCATCATTCGTTACTATGCTCAAATCCATGAGCGCGACGCGACGCCCTCGAGGAAAATGGAGTCGGCTGACCCCAGTGCCAAGAAGACGAGGCTCCCGCCAGCGGTGACGCCTGTTGTAGATCCTGCACCCGACAGCGTGGGGAGAAGCGGTTACCCCGCCCCCACCGGATCCCAGGAACCCGTAGAACCTCGGGTGGACCGCATCAGCGATCTCCCAGACGCCGTCCTTCGGGAGATCATCTCGCTTCTCCCCACCAAGAATTGCTGCCGCACCCAAGTCCTCTCAATTCGGTGGCGCCCTCTATGGCGCGCTGTGCCCCTTAATCTCGACTGTCGTCAGCTATCTCTCTTCAATGATTTTGAAATCCCCAGAGCCATCATCTCCTCCAACCAGGGCTCTATTCAAAGCCTCTGCATCCCGTCATGCTACCTGAGCAAGCATACCATGCCCTGGACGGTGGATGCCTGGCTGAAATCCCCTGAATTCACAGAACTATAGTTGCTTGAGTTCTACTATTCCCCTGGAAATCACATACCACATACCGAACGCCATGAACTTGTGCCCTCAGCACCGATGTCCATCTCGCGGCTTTCCTCCTCTCTCCACACCGCCACCTTTGCATTGTTTTACCTACCAGACAATCTGGTACTAAACCTTCGACTTCCATTTCTCAAGAAACTTTCACTTGTGCGGGTTCGTATATCGGAGGCCTCATTGCATAGCATCATCCACTCCAGTTGCCCTGCCTTGGAGTGCTTGGTGCTTGTTTTCACAGTTAGAATCGGTTGTCTCCAAATAAAGTCGCCTAACCTTGTAAGAATTGGAATTTCTTTTGACGAAAGGCAGCTCATCATCCAAGATGCCCCTTCACTTCAAAGGTTGATCCTTGATTCTAGTTATTCACCGTTGCAAATAACCGTCCTCTCCGCGCCTAAACTAGAGACCTTGGGTGTAATACATGATCTTTGTGCTCATTTCAATATGGTGTTTGGCTCCACAGTTCTTCAGGTACTTTATATTATCACTTACACTTGTAACCATAAGCTGCATTTTAAATTTCTGCGCATAAGTTATATATCATCTTGGAGTACACATTTTGTACTAATATTATGTTCTATGCTCAATGAAGAGTTTCTCCATGGATGGCCTATCAATGGTGTTGGATTCTGTCAAGATCTTATATATCCAAATGAATAGTTTTGATCTGAACAAGATTATTGGCTTGCTGCAATGCTTTCCATGTCTGTAGAAGTTGTATATAAAGGTGATAATTTCACGCACATTGGAAGCCCGCATATAGTGTACTAGAATTAACCGTTCAGCTGTTGCTCTTTCGACACTCTTCTTTTAGACCTTAACTGTTTTCAATCTTCATGTCTATTTAGGCAACAGGATGGGGTAAGAAAGTTATAACCAATCGGTGGATTCGTAAGCATCAGGATTTTCTCACTTCTCATGAGATTCGATTGAAGACAATAACGCTAGAACGATATGTAGCCAACCGTGCAAACACTAGATTTGTCACATTCTTCCTGCTGAATGCGAGGTTACTATTGTCCATTAGGCTTATGTTTATCAGCAGCATGGTTTTGACGGATGGGTATGTCGAAGAGCAAAAAAAGGAGTTTCGGGTGGGCAAAAGAGCTTCTGAACGTGTCGGGCTTCTATTTACAACATATTGTGGTCATAATCCAGTAAATTTTACGACCCAGGATGTTCATTCTATGGACCTGACCGATCCATTTGACTGTGACTGCCGAAAACAGTGCTGGAGTTAGATGTTGTTGCCCTTTTTAACCTGGGTTTTTTTGTAAACCTGATGAACAATTAACCCTCGTGCTTTTGTACAGTTTGTAAGCTAGAGTTAGATGTTCCTGCCCTTTTCAACTCGGCTGTGACTGTCATATTTTCTTTGAAACAAGGAAAATGGCTTGCCATTCGTTTAATTTAGATTGAAATATTGTAACAAATTCCAACCAAGGGAAATAACATCACTCTCGCCGGCTGCTTGAGCTCACTGTGCATTACAGAAGCCAAGTGATTATCCCCCACCAGCACACACAAACTTATTTTGAACTAGCACATCAAATGGGCTGTAAATTTTCATAGGAAAGGCTGCATGACCGTGACAGATTTGGATTCTGACATTTGGGACCAGCAAGGAAATAGTCTATCCAAGGTGGTGTTGACTTACTAGCCAGTCAACAAACGATTTTGCCTACCAGTCGTTCAATTGATATCCAACATCTGTCGTGTATCTTCTGTCTCTTGTCTTCTTCTTCCTCCAGCCGTCCAAACTAAACCACCCCGTCGGCTCCGCCTGCTCCCGCCTCCCATGGCTGGCTGCGCCTCCGCCGCCCTACCGTATGTACCCTCCAATGTTGGCCAGTCCCTCCCTCTATTCCCCCACAGGTCCTGTTATTCTCCGGCGACGTCAGCCCCAACATGCACTCGCACCCGAACCAGTCAACCCTGTACTCCCCTCCGCCTGCGACTGGACCGGCGCATCTTCCATGGCTCCTGTTCGTTCTGTCTGAGGCCTCGCCGTCGTCCTCCGCCTTGTGGCCTTGGTTCGCTCGCCGTGCACGGTGCGCCGCCCTCTTGCATTGTCAACATCGTCAACAACCGAGGGGAACAAGGAGATGACTGTACGTGGAGTGCATGACAGTAGGGACCCACCAGCGTCATGGCAGTACGCAAGCAAGTGCCTCTATATTACAAGCCCAAAAATATGGTTCCTTCCTCCTAATGGTTGGACATCTGGGGCTCACGCCATTGTCAAAGTAGTTAATAAATGAGAGAATTACACTACGAGCGGCTCACACCAAGGACCCAGCAGGTCGCGCAGATTTTTTTTGGAGGAACAAGCAGTTGTTATTTATACTAGTTTTAGCGACGGATCAGGGTAACAATGGGGTTGTGCGGGGGCTGTGGCCCGTGTAGCCAGGGTTTTATTTACGTTTACCACATCATGAGCCCAGTTGTGTTTTTTTCTTGCTGAAAATGGCTAGCCTACTTCTATTTTTTTAAGAAATACCCAAACAAGGCCTACTTGCTTTATCGGCCTTGCTGGGCTGCAAATCTTTCAAGACGAGGAGAGTTTCATTTGGTTTGCCAGAAATGGGTTGTACATTTTTAAAACACATCAAACCGGGAATTAGTTTCAATTTTTTTCATTACAAGATTTTAAATTCCATTGATTTTTATGTGGACAATTATTTGGATTTTATATTTGTATAAATTATTTTTCAAAATAGTTTGAATGTGAATCGATATTTCTGGATTAAAAACAGTTGACCGCACCGAAATATGCAAAATTTCGTATACTTTTTGACAGTGGCCACAATATGGGGTGTAATGCTAACAAAAAGAAGATGGGCTCCAAAAAAATTCTTAAGAATTAGCAAATGGGTTTTTCATCATTAGAAATAATGGCAGATTGGCTGTATGCTGTTTTCCATAGATTTGAGGCTGACTTGTGCGCCTACTACAGGTTGATGCGTACGCTTTCCTAAAAAAGGTTGACGCACACGCAACGCCCTGTCAACTTAGTCAACACATGAGAGCAATGACTGTTGGATGTCTATCCAACGGTTGTCGTGCTTCTTCAATCTCTGCTCTTCATGCTCCAACCACTCACACAAGCGCTGGCGGGACTGCCTGCTCCCTCCTCCCGCGGCCGGCTATGCTGTCGTGCAGGCCTCACGGCCCCACCGTACTCCCATCGCTGGCCTAGCCATCCCTCTACTCACCCACACCTGCTGTTATTCTCCGGGGACGGCAGACGAACCAGTAAACCCTCGTACTCCTCCGCATGGGAAACAACTGCCGAGTATTCCTTGGCTCCGTGTCGTTCCCTTCCTAGGCCTCGCCGTAGTCCACCGCCCTGGTGCTCTCGGCGTGGCCTGGTCAACGTGGTACTGTACGTGGAGAGGTTGATAGTTGGGTCCATGGCTGCACGCAAGGAAATGCCTCCTTATTACATGCAAAATAATGATTCCTCCACCTGACAGCTAGGATCCACAGGAAGGGTCTCTGTATTTCACGAAAGAAATGTTCCCCCCGCTGATAGGTCGGACCCACCAGATATATCTTCGCACGCAAGGAAGTGCCTCCTTATTACGCCCAAAAACATGAATACCCCCTGCTAGCTGGGACCCACCATATTGTTGGGCTGACTTGTGGGCCTACTAAGTTGACGGGGACGGAGGGCTTTGTCAACTTAGTCAATACTCCAATGACCGTATGATGTCCATCCAACGGCCATAGTGCTTCTTCAACCTTTGTTCTTCTTGCTCTAGCCGCCCAAAGCAGTGCCGGCCGTGCTGCCTGCTCCTGCCTCCCGTGGCCGGCTATGCTACTGCGGAGGCCGCACCGCCCCCATACTATTCCCACCACTGGCCAGGCCATCGCTCCTCTCACCCACACCCCCTGTTATTCTGCGGCCACGGCAGCCTCACACCGCAGCCGAACCAGTGAACCCTCGTACTCCTCTCCGTGTGGGCATCCACTACCGCGTCTTCCCCGGCTCCGCGTCGTCCCCTTCCTAGGCCTTGCCGTCGTCCACTGCCGTGGTGCTCTCGGCGCGGCGTGGTCAATGTGGTCAACGACCGACTTCCATCGGAAGAGTACTGTACATGGAGAGGCTGACAGCTGGGTCCACGACAGCCGCAAGGAAGTACCTCCTTATTACGCGGAAAATAATTATTCCTCCACCTGATAGCAGGGACCCATCGGATGGGCCACCAGTATTTCGCGAAAAAAAATGTCCCCTGACTGCTGGGACCCATCGGACGGGCCACCGTATTTCACGAAAAAAATGTCCCCCCCGCTGTCAGCTCAGACCCACCGGAAGTGCCTCCTTATTATGCACAAAAAAATGAATACTCCCCCTGCTAGCTGGGACCCACCTTAGTGGGAGGCTGACTTGTGGGCCTACTAAGTTGACGGGGATGGAGGGCTTTGTCAACTTAGTCAATATAAATGATTCTAGCTCCAGTGACTGTATGATGTCCATCCAACGGGCATAGTGCCTCTTCAACCTCTGGTCTTGTTGCTCCAGCCGCCCAAAGCAGCGCCAGTCGTGCCGCATGCTCCTGCCTCCCATGGCCGGCTGTGCTGCCGCGGAGGCCTCACCGCCCCCTGTAAGTGCATCTAGTGCCCCTTAGTGATTTTGGTGTATTGAAGACTTATAGGTTAAGGGACTAATGCGTTTGTGAGTGTACACAGGTCTATAAGTCTATGAGAAGTTTGATGTTTACAGGGAAAGTCGACCCCTAAAATGAATATTTCGACTGAAGACTTTGGTATTTCTGAAGACTTTCATGAAGACTTTGAAAGTGAAGATATTGGTGTATCCGTGAAGACTTGATATTCATGCGAGGAATATGAAGCTTGAAGACTTTCGTTTTCATAGTTTTGTTTTTCTCTTTCTTGAGTCATAGGAAACACCGTACTGTTAAACGGGGTCGAGGAAATACTAAGGAAAAATTTCCATGTGATGCTCAACTCAAAATCCTACACCTACCAAACCCTTCGAGCGAAGCCTTTGGAAATCTCATACAGTTCAATCAATTTCTTCAGTGACAGAGACGAAGTTCTTCTGGTCCCTGAGGAATTTGTTCTGACTGAGGAGATAGGAATTCGCCAGTGCGGATTGCCTACACAGTGAGGATCATGATAGCCCTAAGGAATTTGAGAGTCAAATTTCTGACCGTTGCTGTGCTGCGCGCCAGCTGTTCCAAAATATCTTATCCACCTAACGGTCATATCATTGAAGGGCATTTATGTCTTATCATGTCGGGCTGCTCCCTAGGCTATAAATAGCCCCCCCTACAACCACTAGCTGGTTGGCTGCTCCAAGAGAAACTGACACTTGTCATTTGAGAGCAACCCATCCTCCAAGGACTTTGAGCGAAAATCATCGAGTGAGGAAAATCCCAAAAACCCAAACACGTACAAACCCCAAAGTGATTGAGCATCACTGAAGAGATTGATCCTGCGTGGATCCGATGCTTGTTACCTTTGAAGACTGTGCTTCTTCCAGACGGTTAGGCGTCATGGTCTAGAGCATCCAAGAGGAATTGTGGATCGCCGAGTGACCGAGTCTGTGAAGGTTTGGAAGTCGCCTGAAGACTTACCACGAGTGATTGGACGAGACCTGTGTGATCTTAGTTCAAGGAGAATACGGTGAGGACTTGGTGTCCTGAGCTGCGTGCTCAGCGACTGGGTGTCCGGGACTGCGTGTCCTCGAGTTTAAATACTCAGCCGCTCCAACCAAACGTACAACTGAGACAACAGTTGGAACTGGTCGAACAAATCATTGTCTTCACCAACCTTACTGGTTCTATTTCCTCAACTCTTTCATTTCCTCATTACTGTGTTGAGTGATTGTTCATATCTGTGCTTGAAGACTTTGACTGAAGACTTTCTCAATTTACTCAGTTCAATTTCTTCAGTCTATTTGTCTTCATCTTGTGTTATCTTGTGTTTACGCTTTCTGTACTCTGTGTTTGTCTTCATTTCATCATGATGACTAAGTTTGTATCCTATTATGCTTACTTCTGAGTACTTATTCCGCTGCTAGTAGTTCTTTGCTTAGGAATTTCCTCACCGGCAAATTCCTCAGTGAAGAATTTATAAAAATCGCCTATTCACCCCCCTCTAGTCGATATAACGCACTTTCAATTGGTATCAGAGCAAGGTACTCCCTTGTTCTGTGTGATTTTGGTTTAACCACCTGGAATTCAAGTTATGTCGACTGCAGGATTGAGGAACGTTTCCTGCCCCATCTTTGACGGTCATGAGTATCCTCGGTGGAAGGCCATGATGAAGAAGCGACTCATGGCTATGGACATCGAACTATGGACCGTCACCAAGATCGGTCTTACCGATCTATGCAAGATGGCTGAAGCTGATGACATTCGCAAGTACACTCTCCTCAACCTCACAGCGAAGTATGTCATCTGCACAAGTCTGTCCCGAAATCAGTTCAGGAACGTCATGCATCTCAATCACGCGAAGCTAATCTGGGACCATCTCTTTGAGATCTATGATGGTCATCTAAATCGTAATGATCCTTGGCTTGATGATTACAAGGAATCTCTCAATGAGATGACATTCGAACCAGAATCATCATCGTCCAACCCCTGCCTTATGGCAAAAAGTGCTAAGGTAAACGAAGGCTATCTATCCGAGTCTAGTGATGATGAATCTGGCGATGAATTTGGACCTAGCTATGATAAACTTGCTTCCCTTGCCACTAAACAACAAAGAGCTTTGGAAAAAGTTCATTACATGCTAAATAAGAGCGATGATATGTTGGGTGAAGAAATGGATCAGTCAAAAGCCTTGGCTGAAAGTCTTCAGGGACTCCATTCCAAGTTTGACGATATTCAAGGTCATCATAACGCTCTCTTATCTGATCACGAGAAACTTTCTCTTGAACTTCTTCAAAGAAAGCAAGATCTTGAGAAGCTAAGAGTGAGTTATGAAGATCTTCAGAAGGATCGCGATTCATTACTTGCTCAACAAATCAGCGCTACTCAAGAAGAATTTGTTCCTCCATGCTTAAAGTGCATTGAACGTTAATCTGCTAATTCTTCACCTGAATGTTCAAATGCTTCAACTGTTGCAAATTCTTCACCTGCCTCTCCTATCACTAATTCCTCATTTGAGGACATTGCTAGTACTACTAATGATGCAGGGCTGAAGGAATTGTACACGACAGGCCTGTACAAAAGCCTCAAAGGGCATCAGATTCTTTGTGATGTGCTCAAAAAGCAGATCCTCAACAGAAACCCTAGGAAAGAGGGTATTGCCTTTGAGAGGAAACTCAATGCTGATGGAACATACTGGAAGCCTGAGCAGTACCCCAAAACCTCATGGGTTGCTGCAAAGGGACCTCCAGTTGATCCATCTAACTTATCTGGCTTTACATGTGAATCTTCTCATTCTTCTGATAAGTCATTTGACTCCAACTATAAACTGTTCAAAAATCAGAATGGTGAAGTATTTGCTAGATATGTTGGAACTAACTGCAGGAACGGTTCCCCTATGAAGAAAATCTAGGTTCCCAAAATTTATGTTGAAAGTCTTCAGGTGAATGTCCTCATGACACCACCTGTGAAGAACAAGAACCCCAGATCAAATTCTTCATATGGACCTAATTCTTCACATGGATCAAATTCCTCAAATGGATCAAAGTCCTCATATGATCATCATCATGCTAACCCCTTTGTATCGCAGGGTAGAGCTAAGAGCTATGAATATGCGCATTATTCTTCAAATCATTATATTCATAAATCCTCGAAGAATTTCTCTGCTTATTCATATGCTTACCCTAACCCCTCTTATGTGAAACGAAATGGATTGGCCTCTATGCCACCTTTCTCATATGGTGCTCGCAGAGTGATGAACTCTTTGCCACCCCTTCAGATGTGGGTGGTGAAGAAAAAGAGCTAATACTTTGTGCAGGGTTAGGTCTCCAGACATGCTTTAAACGTCTAAAGAATTTGCTGGAGGCCTGACAAAATGCCTGAAAGGACGCAGGCGAATCATGATGAAATGAACTTTCATTTCACATGTCCTCATACTAAAATATCTGTTTTACTGTTTGATGAAATTCATCTGATGAACTTGATATCATATTCTTCACTGGTGAAGTATATGAGATCGTAAGTTGCACTAATTCATCTGCAGGATGATCAGCCCAAAGTTAACGAGAGGGTTCTAGATAGTGGATGTACAAATCACATGACTGGTGACAAAAACCTATTGATGGATGCTCCCTTAACACCATCGCATCTGAAGCACATCATCTTCGCTGACAAAGGCAAAAGTCAGGTACTGGGTCTAGGTAAGGTTGCGATCTCAAAGGATCGACACATGGACAAGGTCATGCTTATCGGGTCCTTAGGATACAACCTCATGTCTGTCTCAATGCTTTGTGATCTTGATATGGTTGTTGTCTTTGGAAGATATCGATGTGGTGTGATCATGGAAGCTGACTATTCCAAAGTCTTTGAAGGCTTTAGGAGAGGAGATCTGTATATTGTTGATTTCTCTACAGGACCACAACCAGCAATGTGCTTACTTGCAAAAGCTTCAGAAGGCTGGCTATGGCATCAACGACTTGGTCATGCTGGCATGAGGAATCTGAACACTCTTGCAAAGAAGAAGCATGTCATTGGCATTGAGAATGTCAAATTCCTCAAGGATCACTTATGTGGAGCTTGTGAAGTTGGAAAGATGACCAAGGCCAAGCATCTAGCGAAGACTATCATGACCACTACTCGTCCATTCGAATTACTTCACATGGATCTCTTTGGTCCTAATCATTATTCTGCTGTTTCGAATGATGCATCTCTATATGGTTTTGTTATTGTTGATGACTATTCTCGTTACACATGGGTACACATTGTCACTTACAAACATGAAGTGCAGGAAATCTTCAAACGATTTTCCTCGAGGGCTTCAACCAACTTTGGTGTGAAGATCAAGCACATCAGAACTGACAATGGGACCGAGTTCAAGAATTCCGGTCTTGATGGCTATCTTGATGAACTTGGTATTACTCATGAATTATCTGCTCCTTATACTCCTCAGCAGAACGGCGTCGTGGAGCGCAAGAACAGAACCCTCGCTGAAATGGCTCTCACTATGCTTGATGAATACAAAACTCATCATTTTTGGATTGATGCAATTGATACTGCGTGCCACATCATCAATCGGGTATATCTTCACAAATTCTTCAAGAAGACTGCCTATGAACTCCTCACCGACAAGAAACCCAATGTGAGTTATTTCAAAGCCTTCGGTGCTAAATGTTGGATTAGAGATCCTCATCACATTGCTAAATTTTCACCAAAAGCACATGAAGGTTTTATGCTAGGTTACGGAAAGGACTCGCACACCTACAGAGTCTTCAACAACGTTCTTCACAAGGTTGTTGAAACTGTAGATGTGCGGTTCGATGAAACTAATGGCTCGCAAAGAGAGCACCTACCTTCTATGATAGATGAACCAGAACCTGAGGATTCTATCAAGTTCAAGGCTACTGAGGATGTTATTCCTACCGAAGAATCTGTTGAAGAATTCATTCCAGAACATGAAGAAAATTGAGCTGGTGCACTTGATGAAAACATTGAAGAAAATGGTGCTGAAGAAAATGCTGATCAAATTCCTCAACGACAACCAGCTCATCCTCGCATTGCAAAAGAAGTGCAAGTTGAAAAGATCATTGATGACATTCAAGCGCCAGGTCCTCTCACACGCTCAAAAGCTTCACATTTATCTAACTTTTGTGGGCACTATGCTTTTGTCTCTATTACAGAGCCCACTAAGGTAGATGAAGCTTTTCTGGAGCCTAAGTGGATTCAGGCCATGCAAGAAGAATTACATCAGTTCGAGCTCAACAATGTCTGGGAACTGGTCAAATGTCCAGATCCTCGCAAGCATAATATCATCGGCACAAAGTGGATCTACCGCAACAAGCAAGATGAAAATGGCCTTGTGTGCATTCCTCAATGGAAAGCTTAAGGAAGAAGTATATGTTGCTCAACCCCCAGGTTTTGAAGATCCAAAGAATCCTGACAAAGTCTTTAGACTTAACAAGGCCCTGTATGGCCTCAAGCAGGCCCCTCGGGCATGGTCTTCAAATTCGTCAACAGCACAATGGTATATTCATATCTTAGGAGAAATACCTCAAGGAAGTTCTAAGGAAATTCGACATGCAAGATTGCAAAGGAGTCAAAATTCCTGTGCCCATAAATGGCCATCTATGCACTGATGAAAATGGTATTGACTTCGATCACAAGGTATACCGCTCCATGATTGGCTCTTTATTGTACTTATGTGCATCTAGGCCAGATATAATGCTTAGTGTTTGCATGTGTGCCTGATATCAAGCTGCACTAAAGGAATCACACCATAAGACTGTGAAGCATATTCTTCGATATCTAGCTCACACACCAACACTAGGATTATGGTACCCCAAGGGCTCTACTTTTGATCTCATTGGATATTCTGACTCTGACTATGCTGGTGATCATGTGGAACGCAAGTCAACGTCTGGTACTTGTCATTTCCTCGGACGATCCTTGGTCTGCTGGTCCTCGAAGAAACAGAATTGCGTATCACTGTCTACTGCAGAGGCTCAGTACATTGCTGCTGGTTCTTGCTGTGCTCAACTGCTATGGATGAAGCAAACCCTCAAGGACTATGACATCAACGTGAAGAATGTGCCTCTCCTCTGTGACAATGAGAGTGCCATCAAGATTGCTCACAAGCCAGTTCTGCACTCGAAGACAAAGCACATATAGATTCGTCATCATTTTCTTTGTGATCATGTGTTGAAGGGCGACATCTCCATCGAGCACGTGAAGACTGAAGAACAGCTAGCAGATATCCTCACAAAGCCGTTGGATGAGAAGAGATTTAGCAAGTTGCGGTGTGAGCTAAATATCTTAGAATCTTCGAATGTTCTTTGAAAAAGGACACACATCCTGACACTTATGCAAAATTGATGACTTAGATGTGCAACACATGAAGAAACGTTTTTCTTCAATCAATGAAGAATAACACTCTAAGTGTGAAGAAATTAATGAAGAATTTGATTCTCAGAACCCTACGACAATTGTACGCGGTGTCTGAAATCATCATTCTTATACGGTGGGTCACGCCACCACCAAAGTTGAAAATCTTCATTTTTGAAATTCCTCAGTTTTTGAAATTCTTCAGTTTTTCAAATTCTTCAACTTTACAAAATCTTCAATATTTCCGTCGTTTTTCTTCATTGACTATATATATATATATGAGTTTATGTCCTCTACAGCATTCACTTATGGCTATTTCTTCAAGTTGCATTTTTCTGCTAAGTGAATGTGATCGGACCCTTCCCCCTCTATACTATACTCAACCCAATCTATTCACAAATTCTTCATGTGCGTTCTATTTGAAACTTGTTCAAAATCTTCATTGTGTCCTTGACAGCTGAAGAACTTGCGAACGGAACTTTAAAACTAATCTTATCAAAATTTTCGGTTTTACCGCTCAATCCGTTCCGGATCCCACGATAGACTTATCTATTCACCCACGATCTAACACGATCTCCACTCCTCAGTACGTGGGTGACACATGTCTAGAAAAGGAGAAGGGTCAGGGGCAGGTTCGTTCAAAATCTTTGGGCGAACAGTTTTTCACTGCGACTAAAATACCCCCTCATCCCTTCCTCACTTCCTTTACTCCGCTCGACCGCTCTCTCTCTCTCGCTCGAGCTCCTCAAACCCTAGCACCGCCGCTACTCCATCGTCGCCGGTGAGGAAGAGCTTCACTGCCTCGACCTCGTCGTTGTCGTACTCGCGCCGACTGCAGAAATCTTCACTCCGCCGTCGCCGTAGTTGTCTTCCTCCGACAAGTTAGGGCGTGGAAGATCTACACCGACGAACTTCACTGTTCTGCTTCTCAGTTCGTCGTGTTCTTCACACAGGGTAATTAAAAGTTACATTTACTACCCCTTTTTGAAAGTGCTAGTTATCGACTAGAGGGGGGGTGAATAGGCGATTTTTAGGAAAGTCTTCAAAACATGGAAGTTTCGAAGACAAACGATAGAAACAACCTAATTGATATGCAGCGGAAGATAAACTACAACAAGCAAGCCATAATCAAGTATGCAATAGCATTAACGTTTGAAGATTAATAGCAGCTAGGTAGTAGGATCAGGATGGAAGATAGTATGAAGCCAATCAACAATAGTAGTCAAGCAATGAAGTCAATCGGATAAAACAATAAGCAATGACTTCACGAAGACAAACTCAAAGTAAAGGAGGGAAGAGATAGAACCAGTTGCTTGTTGAGGACACAGGATTTGTTCGACCAGTTCCAGTTGCTGTGACAACTGTACGTCTGGTTAGGGAGGCTGAGATTTAACTCAGAAGACCGTGTCTTCACCTTATTCCCCTTGAGCTAAGGTCACTTAGTCCTCTCCCAATCACTCTGGTAAGTCTTCAAGGGAGACTTCCAAACCTTCACAGACTTCGTTCACTCGGCAATCCACAATGACTCTTGGATGCTCAGAACGCGATGCCTAACCGGCTAGAGGATACACAGTCCTCAAGTGTAATAAGTCTTCAGGTCACACAGACAGAAAGACTTCAGTGATGCCTAACACTCTTTGGCTCTGGGTGTTTAGGCTTTGTCGTCGCAAGGATTTCTCTCTCTCAAATGCTTCGAGGTGGGTTGCTCTCAAACGACAAAAGCCGTATACAAACTCTGAGCAGCCACCAATTTATGGTGTAGGGGGTGGGCTATTTATAGCCACCAGGCAACCTGACCTGATTTGTCCAAAATGACCCTGGGTCACTAAGGAACTGACACGTGTTCCAACGGTCAGATTTCAAACACACACGGCAACTTTACTTGGGCTACAAGCAAAGCTGACTCATCCAACTCTGGATAAGATTTGCTCTCATTGTCTTCACTCGAAGACATAGGATTTGGGTTGAGCATCACTTCAGTCACTCTGACTTAGTTCACTTGGACCCCACTTAACAGTACGGTAGTTCCTATGACTCAACAAAGAAGAAAGGAAACGACGAAACCACACAGTCTTCGCGCTCCATTGTCTTCACGTAATGTCTTCTCATGTCATAGTCTTCAATATGAATATCTTCTCATACCACCATTGTCTTCAATGTCTCCATACATTTTTAGGGGTCATCTCCGGTAGGTAAACCGAATCAATGAGGGACACTACCTGTGTTATCCTGCAATTCTCACAAACGCATTAGTCCCTCAACCAACTTTGTCGCCAATACTCCAAAATCAACTAGGGGTGGCACTAGATGCACTTACAATGTCCCCCTTTTTGGTGATTGATGACAAACTGGTTGAAGTTTTCAACAGGGATAAAGTATGTGAAATTGTAAGGATAGGAATTGTCTTCATAAGTAGCAAGGGCTCCCCTGAAGATGTGCATATTAATAATTTGCTTTTGGATTGCAAATGCACATGGCAGGTTGTACTTATGGATATCCACTTCAACTTATGAAGATAATTCATCATGCATGAAATGATATAACAAGTAGAATGACATGCATAATGAAAAATGGACGTCTGCAGGATGATCTAAGTGCGGAAGTTATCATCGCATCGGAGTAAAGCAAACACGTAGCAGAAGTAGCAGACGACCATCAAGTTTAGGTGTTACAACTCAAAGAACCAAATGTATCAAAATGCAAGAGTTGTAAGCACGCAGCAAAATATAATGCAACCGCCCATATGAACCCTCTTGAAGACTATCAGCTCATACGCTTCTCCCCCTTTTGTCAGTAATGACCAAAAAGGTTTGAAGACATAGAGCATCTACTCGTCTTCTTGATGAGTAGGTGAAACAGTAGGGTTGTTGTCGTTGGGTGGCGGTGCAGAGGAACTTGGTGCAGTGTCGATGCGCGCAGTAGTTGGAGGTGGTGAAGTAGCATCATCTTCATCATCGATCACTCTGGAATTAACTGTTGCCGCGGAGGAGGAATATTCAGAGTCTTCAAGAGATGGAGTTCTTCGTAAGACAACATTCCATGGAGGAGTGGAGTCAAACTGAAATCTTTCATTGAAGCCATCGTCATGAAGATCTGCTTCAGCACTAAGCAGGGTCAAACTCTTCCATGATCGCCGGCAAGTTTCATGAGCAACAAAGGCATTCTTGGTGGCAAGGTTGCCAATGCGATTGACATCCACCAAGATGCTTTGCATCTGTCTCTTGAGCCAGAAATGATGCTTATCCTGTTTCTGATGAAGGGCCACAAGAAGTTCTCGGTCATTGAGAATGCGAGAACGCTTGCGAGGCCTTTGGGCAATGGTGCTTTCAGTGGCCTTAGTGGGTGCTCTATGAGGCAGACGAGTGTTACCAGCAAATGGATAGATTCGTGTTGCTGCTTGAACACCTTCAATGGGTTGAGTGAAGCTTTGGTGCTCGGCATTCTGAAGACAAAGAGGCTTCTTGGCAGGGTCAGGATATATAGCTTCAACTGACATATCAACCTCAGGTAGAAAAATCACATGATTGCGAGCAGAAGGTTGATAGTTGACAGTAGAGTGTCGCTTTATGAGGCGCATGACCCATGGAGCATAAAACTTCAGACCAAAGAGATCAGAGCCAGAGGCAGCCAGTTGCTTGATGAAGAAATCTTGTGCATTGAAGCTGATGCCATTGTAAATGTAGAAGACCAAAGTCTTCATAGCTCCTTCAAGCTTTGCCGCTGATGAATGTCCTTTGATAGGCCATAGAGTCCGCCTGATGATGTGATATATGGTGCGTGGTAGATACTTAGGGTCTTCAACAAGGAACTCTGTTGGATATTCAGCATCACGGGGCAAAGGCTTCATCATGCTCAGCATCTGACTCATATTGGGTTCAGGCCTATGAAAGATGCTTTCCAGGGCATTGTGATGATGTTGACAGCCAGGTTCATAGAGTTCTCCGGGAGTGGACAGGCCTGTAAGCTCGATGATATCCATAGCTTTGGCTTCATGATGAACGTTTCCGGTCATCCACTCGAGAACCCAAGTCTTCGTATCTCTGTTGTAGCCTCGAATGTGCAGTGTAGCATAGAATTGAAGCAATAGTTCTTCATTCCAGTGTTCTTTATCTGTGACAAAACTGAGCAGCCCATCATCACGAAAGCAGTCAAGTGCTTCTTCTAAGCAGGGGAGTCCAGTAATGGCTTCAGTGTCGAGGCGCATATGAGGAAAGATGCGCCCTTGATCATACAGAACACAGGAGTAATAGCTTCTCTGTTGATAGCTCCAGAACCTATCTGATGATATTCTTGGCTTGGAGTAGGGGTTCTTGGCGCTGTCAAAAAAGGTATTGTGGCTTTTGAAGCCATTAGCATTGAAGGACCTGGGGGAGTTGGAAGTACCTGGAAACCTTGGCAACCTGGGCTTTGGCTTCTGCACTTAAGGCCTATGCTCAATATGATAGTCAAATTTCGGTCCTGAGGCAGAGGGTGGAGGCACCAGAACGGGCCATCGAACAGTAGTGAGCTGACCATGACTGTATGCTTGCTCAATTGTGTGAGGCCTTGGGGCTGGAACAGGATCACTGATAGCAGCTGAGGCTTCAGGTTGTATAACAGGTGCTTCTGGAGCAGTTGCCTCACCAGCTTCAGGTACAGTGGCCGCATTAGCTTCAGGCACACTGGTTGGTGCAAGCTCCACATTAGCTTCAGCCAAGACAGTGTCATTGGCTTCATTATCGTTGGTGGTGGCAGCTTCAACATTTTCAACCTCCACTTGAGGAGCTGGAGGGGCAGACACAGACACGTTCAAATCATGAACTTCTTCTTGAATGGGGGGGAGTAGAGACACGTTCTTCTTGACGCTCTTCATCGGCTGATGCAGCCGGATTTTCTTCAGCAGCATGTGCTTCAGACTCGGAGACATTCACAGTTGGAGCAGGTTGAGTAAGTACTTGCCGTGCAACAGGTGAACGTTGCACTTCTCCTTCTGGAACACTCGACAGACGGACTTCAGGCCTTTGTCCTCTGCGAAGCCTGCGAAGAGCTGGCTTCACTTTAGGAGATGGAGTTGGTTGAGCCTGAAAGTCTTCATCCTCTTCTTGCACGTTGGGGGTAGCTTGTTGTTGTTGTAGGGGAGTACTGGGGGGTCTTGTTCTTGTGGGCGATCAGCCCATGAATCATCCTGTGCAATTGGCGTCAGAGGACGACCAATGCTGATGAGTTTGCTGTTCGTACGAACAGGCGATGATACCACATTGTATTCGATCTGAGGAAGAACTTCATCATCTTCAACATTGTCATGCTGACCAATGTCTTCAGCAGCGGTGGGTTCAGCTGCTGGAATATCTTCAGCTTCAGGAGCCTCTGTGGAAGCAGGCTCATGCACAGTCATGCGAAGTTCTTGGGATGCAGATGCAGGATGAATCACTGAGAGGGGTTCAACAAAAAGGGGCTCTGTGGGAGCAGCCTAATTCTTCTTGGTCTTGCGCTTCTTCTTGGAGGGAGCGGCATCAGAGGCTTCGGTATTCTTCCTCTTTCTGGCTTCTGCCTCTACAGCCCTCGTCTTCTTCTATTCTGAAGCGGTTGTGGTGACCTTTGGATTCGAGCCAGTCATGCTAATTGGGAAGATAATACGTGGAGCTTCTTGACTTGAAGGCGCAGGCTGATCAGCAGGAACCTTCTTCTTTTTCTTTGCAGCCATTCTGGGGTCAATGCCAGGACGGCCAAGTGACTTGCGCTTCTCAGCCTCATTGTAGGCAAGCACACACTTATCAGCCAAACTCTTCATGCGCTCACGAGAGCCTTGAGCTTCTTGGCGCTTCTTCTGAAAAGCTTCTTTAAGCTCATGCAGCATGACCTTGAAGTTTCTGACGTCTTGAACACTTAGCTTGGCCACATGCTTCTTGAATTGAGCCTTCTCATAATCAATCTTGTGCTTGAGCTCAACGATTCTCTGAGCGAGAGCCAACTCAGAAGCAATGGCGCCATTGAAAGAGACGCTGAGGCCAATTGGAAGCTATAAATCTTCAAAGCTAACATTGGGTGTGTCGAACCATTCATCAATGAAGTTGTGGATGATGGCCACATCAAAAAGAGGCAAGTTGTTGAAGATTTCTGCTTCTTCCTTGCTCTTTATCAGCTGCTCAAGAGCATCATCCGCAAGATCTTCATCACTTGATAGATCAATGGGTTCTTCACGGAGAATAGCAGCATGAGTCAGAGCTTGATCAGCTCGCCTGACAAGTTGCTTTTTCTTCTCCGTCCTCTTGGAGATACGGGATTGATCTTCAGACTGCACACTGGCTTCAGGAGGTGCAGTGGACAATGGCTTCACACGAGAAGCTTTTGGTGGTACGGGTTTAGAAGCCTTTAGCTTCTTTTGCTTTTGTGGCTTCGAAGGAGGAGCTGGGGCTTCATCAGAATCAGCCTCATTGTCACAATGATCCACTTTGGCACCTTGTACCAAGATGTAGGAGATGAGGCCATCAAGGTTTGCAAAGGGGCCAATTCTATTTTCTTTAGCTTCACGAGTGCCATCCTCACGGGGAGCAGAGGGACCAGGATTGAAGTCCAACCCCCATGACTTCTTGTTTTCCTTTGCCGAAGCCACAGCAAACTGGAAGTTGCGCTTGAAGAGATTGTCGTCGCGAAACCAGACTAATGATGATGGGTCGGCTTCTTCAGGCTGTGGTCCACGGACCATGCAAGGATAGAATTCTTGCTCAATGGCTTCAGCCCTGTTCTTGGGGGGAAGGCCTCAATAGAGAATATCGCCCCAAGGACTCTTGATAGCATTTTTCTCTGCATATTCCTTGGTGACGAACTTGTACTTGAACCATTCTTCAGCCCAATAGCGTCGAATCCATTGGATTCGTGTCTTGCGCTGATGATAAGTCTCTTCAGGGTCTGTCTTGTACAGTTCTGCTAGGTCATTAGGCAGATCTTTGGATGTTCCTCCTCTGCGCTGTCTGCCACCCTTCCTTGCTGATTTTTCTGCAGCCATGAACTTCAAGCTGAATGGCTTCAATACCTTCAGAGGCTTCAGAGATATACGCTTGCTGGTCAAGCAGGAACTGGCTTCAGGAGAATTGATATGATGCTGTAAGTATTCGCAAACGAATGCAGACTATGAGAACCAAGGGATTCTCCCACGGACATGTACCTGTGACAGCATTAGAGATGCGAGGGAAGGGGAAGAGGTCATATGCATTCTCAGAAGATTTTGAAGATAAATCATTTTGAAGACATTGACCTCATGATGCGAAGACATTCACTTATGTGTGGTGAGTTGGTTCCAGATTTGTACCAATCCGTGAATAAGTACAAGTGAGGAATCAAACTAGATAGGAAATCTAAGTGAATAGACTAGGCATTATGAGATGCAGATAGAATAGATCTAACATTTAGTAGGCAGAAACCACGTTCGGTAAGTAGGATGAATCTATGAAGATCAAAAAGGTGGTAAAAATAGAGTTATAATTACCGCACGAAGAACTGCTAGATGGGAAGAATGAGAGACCAAGCAGTTCAGCCCACATGCCCTAACTTGGCGACGGAGGACACCTACGGCGACGACGGAGAAAAAGATGTCCGCGGCCGGCGTGAGGACGGCGTCGGAGAAGTTGCGGCAGCTAAGCGCTTCGTCGCTAACGTTGTCGCGAGCTAGCGGTGGCGCTAGGGTTTTGACGGAGGTGGAGAGGTGGAAGAAAGATTTCTTTACCGTAGGGCACACGTATTTATAAGTAGTTGTGCGGCACAGCACAATTACTCAGGTGCCCCTGTCTGTTCACATCCGTGGGACACGTGGCAAGCATGCAGCATACATAGAGTTGTCCCACGTTCCCACGCCCGCCAGGCATGTCGGAGAGTTGTGCCGACTTCTCCGGATATAGACAATAAAGATGAATCATTTAAATAGAACTTAATGTTTGTCTCTGTGTCTTCTGCTGACAAGGATGCAGAGAAGACATTTGACAGTTTCATTAGAATGCATATGATTTGGACAGATAGAGTTTGAGATAGTAAGCATAGAGAGATTAGAGTCCGATCACATTCACTTAGTTCAAAAGATTCAACAGTGAAGACATAGCTATAAGTGAATGATGTAGAGGACAGAACACTAGTGTATATATATATGCAATCAAATCACAATAGCGCAGAAAAATCACGAAGATAAATTGAAACTAAAGACAAACCAAATGCGAAATCTTTGCAAAATAACGCCATGAGTGAAACACTTCAAACAGAGAAATTTGGTGGTGGCGTTACCCACCGTATAGGAAGTATTAGACCCACACACGGCGCACAATTATCGTGGCGCTCCAAAGTCAAATTCCATGTTAATGTATTCACACTCAGAGTGTAAATCTTCATTGATTGAAGATATACATTACTTTGTGTGTTGCTCATCTAAGTCATCAACATGCATAAGTGTTAGGATGTGTGCCTGATCACAGGACATTCGAGGATTCCAAGATATTTAGCTCACACCGTAACTTGCAAAACCTTTTCTTGTCCAAGGGCTTTGTGAAGATATCTGCCAGTTGCTCTTCAGTGTTGACGTGCATGATATCTATATCTTTCTTCATAACATGATCTCTGAGAAAGTGATGACGTATTTCAATGTGCTTTGTCTTCGAATGCTGGACTGGATTGTTGGCAATCTTGATGGCACTTTCGTTGTCGCAGAAGAGAGGGACTTGCTTCAGATCAATGCCATAGTCCTTGAGAGTTTGCTTCATCCACAGAAGCTGAGCACAACAAGATCCAGCAGCAATGTATTCAGATTCAGCAGTTGAGAGTGACACACAGTTCTGCTTCTTTGAAGACCAACAGACAAGTGATCGACCGAGAAAATGACATGTGCCTGATGTAGACTTGCAATCCACTTTGTCACCAGCATATCAGCATCCGATAATCCAACCAGATCAAACCTTGAGCCCTTTGGATACCATAATCCTAGTGTTGGGGTGTAAGCCAAATATCGAAGAATTCGCTTCACAGCTAAGTGATGTGATTCCTTTGGTGCCGCTTGGAATCGAGCACACATGCAAACACTAAGCATAATATCTGGCCTAGATGCACATAAATAAAGCAAAGAACCAATCATGGAGCGGTATACCTTTTGATCGAACTCTTTACCATTGTCGTCGGGACCAAGATGGTGCTTGGCTGGCATTGGTGTCGTGTAGCCTTTGCAGTCTTCCATTCCAAACTTCTTCAGACAATCTTTGAGGTATTTTTCTTGAGATATGAAGATGCCATTTCGTTGCTGACGAATATGAAGACCAAGGAAGAACTTCAGCTCTCCCATCATGGACATTTGATATTGCTCTTGCATCATGTACCCAAACTCATCACTGTACTTCTGGTTGGTGCAGCCGAAGATTATGTCATCCACATATATTTGGCACACAAACAGTTCACCATCATATGTCTTCGTGAAGAGTGTGGGATCGAGAGATCCAGGTTTGAAGCCTTTGCTCTTTGGGAAGTCTTTGATTGTATCATACCAGGCACGAGGAGCTTGTTTGAGGCCATACAGTGCTTTGTTCAGTTTGTACACCATATCAGGATGTTTTGGATCTTCAAAGCCAGGTGGTTGTGCAACATATACTTCTTCTTCAATCTTGCCATTTAGAAATGCACTCTTTACATCCATTTGATATAGCAAGATGTTGTGATGATTAGCATAGGCTAGCAGTATGCGAATAGCTTCAAGCCTAGCAACAGGAGCAAATGTTTCATCGAAGTCAATTCCTTCAACTTGAGTATATCCTTGAGCCACAAGACGAGCTTTGTTTCTGACGACTTGACCATGCTCATCTTGCTTGTTTCGATATATCCACTTTGTTCCAATAATGTTATGCTTGTGAGGGTCAGGTCGCTTGAAAAGTTCCCAAACATTATTCAGCTTGAACTGTTGAAGTTCTTCTTGCATGGCTTGAATCCATTCAGGTTCCATAAAAGCTTCAGCAACTTTCTTGGGTTCTGATATTGACACAAATGAAAAATGCCCACAGAAATTTGCTAGCTGTGTTGCTCTTGAGCGAGTGAGCGGACCAGGTGCATTGATGCTGTCAATAATCTTCTCTATTTGAACTTCATTTGCAACACGAGGATGAACAGGACGAAGATTCTGCTCTGGCTGATCATTGTCATCGTTGAGAGAATTGTCTTCGGTCTGAGCATTATCTTCAGGTTGATTTGGTGCAGAGATGATAAGTTCCTCTTCAGGCTGTGCTTCAGAGGGCATGATCTCACCAGTTCCCATCAACTTGATAGATTCACAGGAAGGAGCTTCATCAAGTGTACTTGGCAGAATTTCTCTTTGTGAACCATTGGTTTCATCAAATCGCACATCCACTGTTTCAACAATTTTGTAGTGGAAGAGGTTGAAGACTCTGTAAGAGTGCGAATCCTTTCCATAGCCAAGCATGAAGCCTTCGTGAGCTTTGGGTTCAAATTTTGACTTGTGATGGGGATCCTTGATCCAACATCTAGCACCAAAGACTCTGAAGTAGCTGACATTTGGCTTCTTGCCAGTGAGGATCTCATAGGATGTTTTGCCCAGAAGTTTATGGATGTAGACACGGTTGATGATGTGACAAGCTGTATCAATGGCTTCAGGCCAGAACTTTCTTGGTGTCTTGTACTCGTCAAGCATTATTCGAGCCATCTCGATGAGGGTTTTGTTCTTGCGCTCTACAATGCCATTTTGCTGAGGTGTGTATGGAGCAGAAAATTCATGAGTGATTCCCATTGTATCCAGATAAAGATCAAGCCCGGTGTTCTTGAATTCAGTGCCGTTATCACTTCTGATATGCTTGATCTTGACACCAAGTTGTTCATTGCTCGACTGGCGAATCGTCTGAAGACATCTTGTACTTCAGTCTTGTAGAGAATTATGTGCACCCATGTGTATCTTGAGTAGTCATCAACAATGATGAAGCCATAGAGACACGCCGTTGTTGTGAGGGTGGAGTAGTGGGTAGGACCAAATAAGTCCATGTGAAGCAACTCGAAGGGTTGAGATGCTGTCATGATTGTCTTCGAGGGATGATTGGCCCTTGTCATCTTTCCAGCTTCGCCGGCACCACATAGATGATCTTTCTTGACTTGACACCTTCGATGCCTATGACATGCTTCCTTTTGACGAGAGTATGCAAGTTCCTCATGCCAGCGTGCCCCAGCCTTCAATGCCAGAGCCAGCATTCTGAAGCTTTAGCAAGAAGACATACGGCAAGTTTTGGACCTGCTAAGAAATCTACCATGTATAGATCACCTTTCCTATACCCTTCAAAGACTAGAGATTTGTCAGATTCCATTAGTACAAGGCAACGATATTTTCCAAATATCACAATCATGTTTAAGTCACAAAGCATTGAGACAGACATTAAGTTGAATCCAAGCGATTCAACAAGCATCACTTTATCCATGTGTTGATCCCTTGAGATTGCAACTCTACCTAGACCCAATACTCTGCCTTTACCAGTGTCAGCAAATGTGATTTTACTCTTGTCGGATGGACGTAAGGTTGAGTCCATGAGAAGACTTTGATCACCAGTCATATGATTAGTGCATCCACTGTCAATAATCCATTCTGAAGCTTTTGGTGACATGCCCTACAATGTAGTTAGGAGGATAGGCTTCACAAGGTATGTTGTGAAGCATAAGCATTTTACACACGCATGGATTATCACAGTTTAGATCAAGATTGGCACACAGTATGACAGATAAGAGATTCATATGTGGAATTCATAGTAAGTCATTTTATCATGCGTCCCTTTATGTTTTAGGTCCCCAGCAATTATATCGGACGCCATTGATTGCTGGCTGGAGACCACATTCTGCAAAAGAGAGTTAGTTCTTCTTCACCACCCACATTTTCAGGGGTGGCTTAGAAGCAATGAGTCTAATGCAGCATCTGAGAATTTTGGCTTTGAAGCCCTAGCAAATAGCCTTGTGGGAGATGAATGATACTCATGTGAATAAGCAGAGAAGTTCTTAGTTCTATGAACATATCGATTTGAAGACACACGCTCATATTCATGAGTCTGAGTATGATTTCCCTGCAAAACATTGGTGTTAGGGTGACTCAAGTGAGTCCTGTGTTCGCTAGTAGCCGTTGGACCATATGATGCCTTTGGTCTGGGGTTTGTCTTCTTCACTGGTGGTGTCATGATGACATTCACTGGAAGATTCTCAAGGCAGCTTTTGGGTACCCAGATCTTCTTCATAGGAGGTCCATTCCTGCAGTTAGTACCAATATACCTGACAAACACTTCACCATTCTGATTTTTGAATAGTTTATAGTTTGCATCAAAGGATTCATCAATAATAATAGGATTAGCACAGGTAAATCCGGATAAAGTGGATGGATCCACTGAAGGTTCCTTTGCAGCAACCCATGTGGTTTTGGGATACTGCTCAGGCTTCCAGTAGGAACCATCAGCATTCATTTTCCTCTCAAACCCAACACCCTCTTTCCTAGGGTTTCGGTTCAGAATCTGCTTTTTGAGGACATCGCAGAGAGTCTGATGTCCCTTCAAACTCTTGTACATCCCTATTTCAAGCAATGTCTTCAACCTAGCATTTTCATCAGCAATACTAGTGGTATCCTCCGCAGAGGGGTTAGTAACCACATCAGTAGTTGAAGACAATGAAACAGCAGTAGCAGTGGAACATTCAGCAACAGATGTAGCGTTATCACGCTCAATGCATTTTAAACATGGTGGTTCGAATCCATCCTGAGCGGGACTGATCTGTTGAGCGCGAAGTGACTCATTCTCTGCTTGAAGATCTTCATGAGTCGCTTTCAATTTCTCAAGCTCTTGCTTCCTTTGAAGATAATCATAGGAGAGCTTTTCATATGTGGTTGAGAGCGTATCATGAAGATTTTCAAGTTCTTGGTACTTAGCATGAAGATTTTTTATGTCTTCTACTAAGGACTGTGAAAGTGTCATTTCCGCGTCCAACGGGTCATCGCTTTTGTCTAACAGTTTTTGAGTATGTTCCATAGCCCTTTGTTGTTCAGTTGCAATTTTAGCAAGTGTTCTATAGATGGGTTTGGATTCACAATCAGAGTCATCTTCACTTGAAGTTTGAAAGTAAGCATCGCGAGATTTTACCTTGGCACCACGTGCCATGAAGTAGTAGGTGGGAGAAGAATCGTCTTTGTCATTAGCTTCAGCGTTGGTGTGGACGTCATTGTCTTCAATGTTGAAGAGGGACTTGGCGACATAGGCTGTGGCTAGAGCCAGACTTGCAACGCCAGGGTCAGACTCCTCACCAGACTCCACCTCCGCCTCCTCCGAAGCAGACTCCTCCTCTGAATCCATTTCCTTGCCAACAAAGGCATGAGCCATGCCAGATGAGCTTTTCTTGTATGATGAAGACTTCGAAGAAGATTTTGAGGATTTCTTCTTCTTCTTGTCATCAGAATCATCTTCCTTGCTCTTCTTCTTCTTCTTCTCATTGTCCCACTGTGGACACTCAGATATGTAGTGACCAGGTTTCTTGCATTTGTGGCAGGTTCTCTTCTTGTTGTCATGAGTGGAAGCTTCATCATTTCTTGAGCTGGATCGTGAAGACTTTCTGAAGCCCTTCTTCTTGGTGAACCTCTGGAATTTCTTCACAAGAATGGCAAGTTCCTTTCCAATGTCTTCAGGATCGTTAGAACCGCAGTCAGATTCTTCTTCTTCAAATGAGGAAACAGCTTTTGCCTTCAAAGCACGAGTTCGGCCATAGTTGGGGCCATAAATATCTCTTTTCTCAGAAAGCTGGAACTCATGTGTATTGAGCCTCTCAAGTATATCAGACGGATCGAGTGTCTTGAAGTCAGGACGTTCTTGTATCATGAGGGCAAGGGTGTCAAAAGAGGTATCAAGTGATCTCAGCAGTGTCTTGACAATTTCATGCTTGGTGATCTCAGTGGCGCCGAGAGCCTGAAGCTCATTTGTGATGTTGGTGAGGCGATCAAACGTGAGCTGGACATTTTCATTGTCGTTTCTCTTGAAGCGATTGAAGAGATTGCGAAGAACACTAATCCTCTGGTCTCTCTATGTAGAGACGCCTTCATTGACCTTGGATAGCCAGTCCCAGACTAGCTTTGACGTTTCCAGAGCACTCACACGGCCATACTGTCCTTTGGTCAGATGACCACAGATGATGTTCTTTGCAGTCGAGTCCAGTTGAATGAACTTCTTGACATCAGTGGGGGTGACACCTTCACCAGTTTTGGGAACGCCGTTCTTGACGACATACCAGAGGTCGACATCAATGGCTTCAAGATGCATGCGCATCTTATTCTTCCAGTAGGGATATTCTGTTCCATCGAACACGGTGCAAGCAGTCGAGACCTTGATTATCCCTGCAGTCGACATAGCTGAAACTCCAGGTGGTTAAACCGAATCACACAGAACAAGGGAGTACCTTGCTCTGATACCAATTGAAAGTGCTAGTTATCGACTAGAGGGGGGGTGAATAGGCGATTTTTAGGAAAGTCTTCAAAACATGGAAGTTTCGAAGACAAACGATAGAAACAACCTAATTGATATGCGCACAAGATAAACTACAACAAGCAAGCCATAATCAAGTATGCAATAGCATTAACGTTTGAAGATTAATAGCAGTTAGGTAGTAGGATCAGGTTGGAAGATAGTATGAAGCCAATCAACAATAGTAGTCAAGCAATGAAGTCAATCGGATAAAACAATAAGCAATGACTTCACGAAGACAAACTCAAAGTAAAGGAGGGAAGAGATAGAACCAGTTGCTTGTTGAGGACACAGGATTTGTTGGACCAGTTCCAGTTGCTGTGACAACTGTACGTCTGGTTAGGGAGGCTGAGATTTAACTCAAAAGACCGTGTCTTCACCTTATTCCCCTTGAGCTAAGGTCACTTAGTCCTCGCCCAATCACTCTGGTAAGTCTTCAAGGGAGACTTCCAAACCTTCACAGACTTCGTTCACTCGGCAATCCATAATGACTCTTGGATGCTCAGAACGCGATGCCTAACCAGCTGGAGGATACACAGTCCTCAAGTGTAATAAGTCTTCAGGTCACACAGACAGAAAGACTTCAGTGATGCCTAACACTCTTTGGCTCTGGGTGTTTGGGCTTTGTCCTCGCAAGGATTTCTCTCTCTCAAATGCTTCAAGGTGGGTTGCTCTCAAACGACAAAAGCCGTATACAAACTCTGAGCAGCCACCAATTTATGGTGTAGGGGGTGGGCTACCAGGCAACCCGACCTGATTTGTCCAAAATGACCCTGGGTCACTAAGGAACTGACATGTGTTCCAACGGTCAGATTTCAAACACACACGGCAACTTTACTTGGGCTACAAGCAAAGCTGACTCATCCAACTCTGGATAAGATTTGCTCTCATTGTCTTCGCTCGAATACATAGGATTTGGGTTGAGCATCACTTCAGTCACTCTGACTTAGTTCACTTGGACCCCACTTAACAGTACGGTGGTTCCTATGACTCAACAAAGAAGAAAGGAAACGACGAAACCACATAGTCTTCGCGCTCCATTGTCTTCACGTAATGTCTTCTCATGTCATAGTCTTCAATATGAATATCTTCTCATACCACCATTGTCTTCAATGTCTTCATACATTTTTAGGGGTCATCTCCGGTAGGTAAACCGAATCAATGAGGGACACTACCTGCGTTATCCTGCAATTCTCACAAACGCATTAGTCCCTCAACCAACTTTGTCGTCAATACTCCAAAACCAACTAGGGGTGGCACTAGATGCACTTACACTTTTGATTCGAAATTTCTCAACAAAATCTTCAAAGGTGCTTTATTCTTCAAACCCTCACACACAAAAACACCTCACTAGTCATTTATTCTTGATTCGTTTCTCTAAGCATAGTTTTTCTTCAAGATTCCTCAATTGTGTGGATCTTCGATCTATACAACTCTGTAACCTAAGACAAATAACGCTTACTGAAATTCTTCAAGGCTCATCTGGTTAAATTCCTCAAACATGTTCTTTTTGAAAAACCTTCTGAGAATGCATATGACCTCTCCAAATTCCTCGCAACTATACTCTGTTCAGAGGTACTCATGTCCGCTGCTGAATCACTACGTTCTCATCAACTTAACTCATTTGCAGTGTTCCTCGAAGAAAAGTTGCATACTTCTTCAGAAAATTCGATTGTTTAACTTCCTCATCTGAAGAATATGGCTGATGGTAAGAGGCCGCAGAAAGGAGGAAAGAAGCCAGAGGTCATGACTGCTTTTGAAATCCCTAAGGACCTCTATGCTGATTATTGCACACCTGATGAGGCTAAGTATGGAAAAGAAACCAAAACTCAGCGCAAGGTGGGCATACAGAATATTGAACGAAGATGGGCAAGAGAATGGAGGGAGTACAGATATGTGACTCCAAAGTATATGAAGAAATTCGCAATTAATCCTCCATGCCCAAGAGCTCCATTGGCACCTGGCCAAAAGGCTGACCCCACCAGCATCAAGCGTGGTGAGGATTTTCCCGAAGAATGGGTCAAGCGCCAAGCTAAGTTGGCAAGACAGGCCAAAGAAGCAGTGGGGAAATTCAATGAAGACTCTGCTGCTGCTACTGCCACTGAGGTCTCTGTCAAGCCAAAGAAATCAATGGCAAAAAGCCTTCTCACAAGCCAAGTGCTTCACCAACTATGCCCTCATGGCCAAGTTCCTCAGCAATGCCCTCATGGCCAGATTCTTCAAAGCCCTCACGTCCAGTACCAACTACTGCTCCTCCTCCAAAGCCCTCAGTTGCTCCGGCAAAGTCCTCAACACCTGTACATCTGGCTACATGCTAAAGGACAATAGGCATCTCTATTGCCTCTGGTGCCTCAGCAAGTTCCTCAGCTGCACCAAAATCTTCATCAGGCCCCACTCTGTTGAAGACTAAGGCAACGGCTGGTCGAGGTACTCGGTCTAGTCCAAAGAAGAAACAAGTTGCTTTCCACGTGCCATCTGACGATGAAGCTGATGATGATGAACTTGTAGAAATCATCAGAGACCGACAAGAAAGGGCCGCTAGAGCCAAAGGCACAAATGTTCCACTGCTTTTGGATCCAAGGGCGATCCTTGATTACATTGATCTCTGGCACAAGGATCCAAATACTCCTATGCCTGATTTCAATTTGACTCCTGGTCAAAGTCACATGCTGACCCATTTCATCACTGAAGAGAAATGGAAATTTGAGAAGGCCAGGAAGATCAAGAAGACTCAGTTCAGAAAGGAGAAGTTCCTGAAGAATAATGTTGTCAATATGACACCTGATGAACTCCTCAAGATCCAAGATGAAATCAAAACCCTCAGTGATGACTTCAATGCTTACTATGCTGATTGGCAAGGAGCCAAAGTCAGGTTTGTGAAACTGACTAAGAAATTCACAAATATTGCAGCTCCATCGCAACAAGAAATTCCTCATGCTGAAGCATCTGCTCATCCAACTGAAGAACATGCCAGCACCGCTGATGACATTCAGGCTGCTGAAGAAAATTCTAGTTCCAGGGCCGATGACTCCATTCCTGCCGCTGAAGAAATTGTCAGGGCATCCACTAGTGGTGTGCCTGAAGAAACTAAAGAAGTCAGGGCAACTGCATCAGTTGCGCCTAAGGAAATTCAACCAGATTCCTCAGTTCCATTTGCGCCTACCCCAACTCCAATTCTTCCATGCCGATGTGAAGAAGACCAAGGCTGCAGAGCGAGCTGTAGTGAAGAAAAGGAAAGCATACAGTGCTTCAGAATCTTCAGCCCCAAAGAAGATGAAGCCTCTGACAAGTTCAATTGAAAATCCAATTGATGTTGTTCCAATTTCCACCATGTCATCAAAGGACCTTGTTCCTTTTGGTGAGGAATATGTGATCCCAAGTGGATCTAATGAAGAACCTCAATCTGCTGCTTCGTCAGAGCAGGTTGATGATGAAATTGAAGTGGATGCGATCCCTTCAACAACTATTGCTTTCTCGCTAATGCCTCAGTTCACAGCTGAAGAGGCTGGCGTTGAAGAAATTGAAGATGAAGACGTGGACATTGGCTGCACAACGCCTGTGATGAATGATGACTTTTGGGAAAGTCAGCACCCCAATACTCCACTCTTCACCCCACTTCAACAAATACCTCAATCCCCTGCACCAACTGTTCAAATGGGCTCTGAAGAAACTCATCCCACTTCGTCTATGCATGAAGACATTCCATCCGCTAATGCTGAAGAAGCTATTATTGTTGAACCCTTGAACACGCAGCCTGCTACTGAAGAGGAACCAGAAATTCCTCAGCCAGAAGAACCTGAGATTGCGATTCCTAAGGTTGTGATGCAACTCACTGACACTCCAGTGCCCAAGCCAACGGATCCATTCTCAAAGAAACAAAAGTTCAAGGCTGAATATTTCTTCAGCGAACATGTGTTCTTCACTGACTATAACCCTTATGACTCTGCTCGCATAAGGAATAGGCGTTTCTGGACTGCTAGTCAAGCAAATTTCTATTCCTCAGTGCTGTTCAACAAAGACAAAGTCTTCGATCATGAGCACATTCCTCATGTAGACATGGAGTCTCTGCCGTGCTTCGAGCTAGTCCTCAGTGTTCTTCATGATGCTGGACTGTTAAATTTCTGCATTGACATCTGTGACTGGAATGAAGAACTCATTCTTCAATTCTATGCAACACTGCACATCACAGGGAACTCTGAAGATGTGAATTCATGGGTGTTGGACTGGATGTCAGAAAATACTTACTACAAGGCACCAGCAACTGAATTGCTTTGTGCCCTCCCACTCAGTCCTTCCCTTGATGGTGCTCGTTGTGTCTACAGTGAACCTGAACTTTCAAATCATTTCATGCAAGTGCTGATGAAGCCATTGAAGCCAGGGCAAGCTCCTCGAGGCAAATTCCTCGTCAAGGAATTACTATATGTGCCCCGGACTGTCTATCGCATTCTGTCGAAGACAATGAGTCCAATCAAAGGCCACGACTCAAATGATGAAGAGGTCGTTGGCATCATGAAGAACATGCTTTTCAATATCATTCATGGCGTTCCCGTCAACTTCCATGATTTCTTCATGAGGACTCTGGCGAATATTGCTATGTCACCATTTGAGCTGAAGCCTTATGCACCATGGATTATGAGATTCATCAGGACAAGGGCTTCACTGAATTACAAAGCTGACACTTTGAACCATGGCAGCTACTTGCCTCCGATTGAAGTCCTCAAACGGACATATTCCTCAGCTGATGACAAAGGCAAGGCAACTGCTGTGATAGATGAAGGCATTCGTCCATTGGATGGTCAATTTCGCAAGGCTGCATCCTACTCCACCAATGACGACTCTGCCACACATGACTCTGCCGCCAAGCAAAATCCTCAAGCCACAGCTCCCAGGGTGATGACTGATCGTGAGTTACTCCTCAGTCTTCATCAGAAGGTTGATCGCAATCATAAATGGGTCAAGCGTCAGTTTGGTTCAATTCTTCACAACATGACCTCAACACACAATGCTGTGAAGAAAAACCAATACTACCTCCATGAAACCTTCAACCGTACCTGGGCTGTTCTATCTCATGTCTACAGCGCTGCAGATCTGAAGAATATGGGTCTCAAGGAAGAATTTGACTGGTCTGCACCTCCACCGAAGAAATTCAAGAAGGTCAAAGTTCCTTCCTTGGTGGCCAGCTCCTATTCTTCATCACGCGAGACTGATGAAAATGAAGACTTGGACGAACTGCGGCAGGACCTACTACAACAACCGACCCCAACAACACTGGCGCTCCTCCATCAACTTGATATTCTTCAGGGGCGTCAGTCCTCAGTTTCGATCCTTTTGGTCATTCGATGACAAAGGGGGAGAAATTTGAGTTAGTCTTCAAGCGGGTCTATTATATGGGCGTTTTTTTGTTAAGTTACAACTCTCGTTCTTCTGAAACTTTATTGGATCGAGTTGTAATCTTAAACCCGATGGTGCCCTGATACTTTTGATGCACTATGCTTTGATACTCTCGATATGTTATTCTGCATGCTTGTTCCTCATTAACATTATTGCATGCATGCTGAATTACATCAGGCACCATATTTCATCATGCATTTCAAATTCTTCATATTAGATGTCAAATGCGTGTATGAATTACAAGATATAGGGGGAGATCTCCATGATTCTACTCTTCAAGTGTGCAATTGCTTCACAAGCAAATTCCTCACTATGCACATCTTCAGGGGGAGTTCTTCTATATCTTGCACTCAAATTCCTCAATATCAGTACTTACACTTCATATGTTTATCCACGTTGAAAACTTAACCTATATTGTCATCAATAACCAAAAAGGGGGAGATTGTAAGTGCATCTAGTGCCCCTTAGTGATTTTGGTGTATTGAAGACTTATAGGTCAAGGGACTAATGCGTTTGTGAGTGTACACAGGTCTATAAGTCTATGAGGAGTTTGATATTTATAGGGAAAGTCGACCCCTAAAAATGAATATCTTCGACTGAAGACTTTGGTATTTCTGAAGACCTTCATGAAGACTTTGAAAGTGAAGATATTGGTGTATCCGTGAAGACTTGATATTCATGCGAGGAATATGAAGCTTGAAGACTTTCGTTTTCATAGTTTTCTTTTTCTCTTTCTTGAGTCATAGGAAATACCGTACTATTAAAGGGGGTCCAGGAAATACTAAGGAAAAATTTCCATGTGATGCTCAACTCAAAATCCTACACCTACCAAACCCTTCGAGTGAAGCCTTTGGAAATCTCATGCAGTTCAGTCAATTTCTTCAGTGACAGAGACGAAGTTCTTCTGGTTGCTGAGGAATTTGTTCTGATTGAGGAGTTAGGAATTCGCCAGTGCGGATTGCCTACACAGTGAGGAACATGATAGCCCTGAGGAATTTGAGAGTCAAATTTCCGACCGTTGCTGTGCTGCGCGCCAGCTGTCCCAAAATATCTTATCCACCTAACGGTCATATCAGACAAGGGCATTTATGTCTTATCATGTCGGGCTGCTCCCTAGGCTATAAATAGCCGCCCCCTACAACCACTAGCTGGTTGGCTGCTCCGAGAGAAACTGACACTTGTCATTTGAGAGCAACCCATCCTCCGAGGACTTTGAGCGAAAATCATCGAGTGAGGAAAATCCCAAAAACCCAAACACCTACAAACCCCAAAGTGATTGAGCATCACTGAAGAGATTGATCCTGCGTGGATCCGACGCTTGTTACCTTTGAAGACTGTGCTTCTTCCAGACGGTTAGGCGTCATGGTCTAGAGCATCCAAGAGGAATTGTGGATCGCCGAGTGACCGAGTCTGTGAAGGTTTGGAAGTCGCCTGAAGACTTACCACGAGTGATTGGACGAGATCTGTGTGATCTTAGTTCAAGGAGAATACGGTGAGGACTTGGTGTCCTGAGCTGCGTGCTCAGCGACTGGGTGTCCGGGACTGCGTGTCCTCGAGTTTAAATACTCAGCCGCTACAACCAAACGTACAACTGAGACAGCAGTTGGAACTGGTCGAACAAATCATTGTCTTCACCAACCTTACTGGTTCTATTTCCTCAACTCTTTCATTTCCTCATTACTGTGTTGAGTGATTGTTCATATCTGTGCTTGAAGACTTTGACTGAAGACTTTCTCAATTTCCTCAGTTCAATTTCTTCAGTCTATTAGTCTTCATCTTGTGTTATCCTTTGTTTATGTTTTCTGTACTCTGTGTTTGTCTTCATTTCATCATGATGACTAAGTCTGTATCCTGTTATGCTTACTTCTGAGTACTTATTCCGCTGCTAGTAGTTCTTTGCTTAGAATTTCCTCACCGGCAAATTCCTCAGTGAAGAATTTATAAAAATCGCCTATTCACCCCCCCCCTCTAGTCGATATGACGCACTTTCACCCCCTACTATTCCCACCGCTGGCCAGGCCCTGCAGCGATGGCAGCCTCACACCACAGTCGAACTAGTGAACCCTCGTACTCCTCTCCGTGCGGGCTTCCACTGTCGCGTCTTCCCTGGCTCCCCATCGTCCCCTTCCTAGGCCTTGCCGTCGTCCACCGCCCTGGTGCTCTCGGCGTGGCGTGGTCAACGTGGTGAAGGAACGACTTCCATCGGACATGGACTGTATGTGGAAAGGCTGACAGCTGGGTCCACGGCCGCAGCAAGGAAGTGCCTCCTTATTACGTGGAAAATAATGATTCATCCACCTCACAGCAGGGACCCACCAGATGGGCCACTGTATTTCGCGAAAAAAATGTTTCTCCCCTGACTGCTGGGACCCACCAGCTACATCTTCGCACGCAAGGAAGTGCCTGACAGTCGGGACCCACCTAGTCGAAGCATATGTAGCATTGTCATTCTGGTTGCGGATGTGTACGTACATATATACTGGTGGATGTAGAGGCGTGCACGTGTCGATGTAGAGGCGCACACGTGTCGTAGTAGAGGCGCGCACGTAGCATGTACACGTACGTACAACGGCCAGTGTGCAAGAAAAAAAATATGGCCACGTATGTGTACATATGGGCGGGGTCTCGAACGCCTACTCGCGCATATGTACGGCCAGGGCTCATGTACATGGCTGGGTCGGAACGGAGAAGCAGTGTCGTCGTCATGTTCATGGGGAGCCAACCGGCTGGGTCGGAACAGAATGCGTCATCGTGTTCATTGGGAGGGCTTGGACGGAACAGGCGATGGAAACGAGGCTTGGCATACCGCAGAACGGAGGAAACGGTCTTGTGTTCGACCGGCCACGTTCGAAACAGGATCTTGTTCATCGGGAGGGGTCTGGCGTACCGCAAAACAGAGGAAACGGACATCCTACGGTCGAAACGGGGGTCTTGTTGATCGGGAGGGGTGTGGCAGACTGCAAAATGGACGAAACAGACTTGTGTTGGAGCACTACGGTCTAAACGGTGGTCCTATTCATCGGGAGGGGTGCGGCGTACCGCAAACCGGACGAAACGGACTTGTGTTGGAGCGCTACGGTCGAAATGGGGGTTCGGTTCATCGGGATGGGTGTGGCGTACCGCCAAACGGGACTCCATGAGATACTGTTCATCTCCACCGTTGACCTCCTCCAGACTCCACGGGCTACCATCAACCTCCTCCAGCCTCCACGGGCTCCTGTTCATCCAGCCTTCACCGCGCGCTACTCCACCGGCTACTGTTGAACCACCCCTCCACGGACACCCCTCCACCGTCTACTGTTCATCCAGCCCTCCACGGGGTCGTCCTGTTCATCCCGCCCTCCACACCACGGGGTCATGTTCATCCAGAGGCAACGCCACTACTCACTGTTCATCCAACACCCCCCCTGCAACACTCACTATTCATCCCAGAGGCAACATCGATCGGCTTCAGTTAGCAGCAGTAGCGAAGGAATCGCTCGATCGGGTTCAGTTAACAGCCATCGATCGATCGCTCAGGTTCAGTAATGTGTAGCCTGCAGTGCAATCGCTCGGGTTCAGTTAGAGCCCAACGCCTCGCTCGGGTTCAGTTAGAGCCAACGCCTCGCACACACGCGCGTACGTGTACGAGAGAAACGCGCATCGCTCGGCCCCCGACCTCCCACCGTAACCGGGAACTCGCCGAAATTTTCCTCGCCCTCGCTTCTACCATGGTTTTTTCCGTCATGGACGGCCCAAAGAATGTCATGCAGCTTCGTCTCTGGCCCGCCCAGGATGAAAAGCCCATTTCTGTCATGATTTTTTGTCATAGAAGTAGGAGCCCACCACATCTATGATGATACCAGGTTTTGTCACAATTATCGTCATAGAAGTGTCATATGTATGACAGAAAAAAGTTTCGTTCAGCCCAAAATGTCACGGATGTGTCTTTTTTTGTAGTGCAAGGGCAAGTTGAACGCGTCAACCAAGTTCTCGAAGACATGCTTCGAGCTTGTGTTATTTCTTTCGGCAAGAAATGGGAGGAATCTCTCCCATATGCTGAGTTCTCTTACAATAATAGCTATCAAGCTAGTGTGAAGATGGCCCCCTTCGAAGTGTCAAATGGACGAAAGTGCCGAACCCCTCCTAACTGGTCAGAAACTGGGGAACATCCACTCTTCGGTCCGGATATTATCCAACACGCCAAGAACAAGTCCGCATTATTCGCGAGAATCTCAAGACTGCTCAGTCGCGTTAGAAGAGTCAGTATGACCGTCATCATAAGGACATGGTCTATCAACCTGGCAAAAAGGCTTATCTTCGAGTCACACCAATGAAGGGTGCTCACCGCTTCGGGATCAAGGGCAAGCTAGCTCCTCACTATATTGGTCCTTTCACTATTTTGGAAGGGCATGGAAAAGTGGCATACCAACTGGAGCTTCCGCCGAACCTTTCTCTGGTTCATGATGTGTTCCATTTGTCAGAGCTCCGCCGTTGCTTCAAGGACCCAATCCGAGGAGTGGATCATGAAGTGCTCGAATTGCAACAGGACCTCTCCTATAAAGAGCACCCGGTTCACATTCTCGACCAAGCTGAACGCCGCACACATCAAAAGGCGATCAAGTTCCTCAAGGTCCAGTGGTCGCACCATTCTTCAGACGAAGCCACTTGGGAACGTGAGGATCGTCTGCGCGAAGAATACCTCGCACTGTTTCCTTCTACCTCCTAAATCTCGGGACGAGATTTCTTGTAGTGGAGGAGATTTGTAACGCCCGGATAATTATGCTACAGTGAAACTCAACTAATGATGCCACATCACCTCCGTTACCGTTGCTAATCTTTCGTTAGTTCAAAACTGGTCCAAAAATCAAATTCAAAATATGACAAACAACGAAAGTTTTCAAACATCAAAACTAAAATGTTCGGACTGTGTCAAATATTGCATAGGTAATTATGGTGAAGTAAACACATTTTTAGAAAATTTCTAAATACTTAAAATGAATTAAAATAGAAAAGGAAATAAAGAAAGTAAATAAAAAAACTAAATCTAAGACTAACAAAAAAAGGGAAACAACCCCCCCCCCCCCCCGAGCCACGGCCTAGAAGGCCACCAGGCCGCCCAACTGGCCCACCTGGACCAACCAACCGGCTGACCCACTCCCTCTCCATAACCCTCCCCCCGAAACCCTAGCCGTAACCCCCGTCGCCCCACTCGCTCCCCCATTCCCCCCTCGATTGGATCTGGATCGGGAGGAGCCCGATCCCCTCGCCTCTCCACCCCCGACACCGACGCCGGTGCCCGGAGCTCCCTCGCCGGCCTGCTTCCTCCTCCCCACTGGCCTGCCTCCCCTGCGTGCGTCGTCTCTGTCCCCCACCTCGAGCACCGCTGCCCGTGCCCTACGCTCCCTCGGTAAGGCCCCAGCCTCCTCTCTCCCTCGTCCTGCATACTCATCGTGCGTCGTCCGCCCCGTCTCTGCTCCTGCGCTCTGTCGTGGCCATCGCCCACGCACGCCCGCGTCGACCAAGCCCCGCCTTGCCCTCCATCGCATGCGCCGACCGCGTCCCGCGCCATCGTGCGCACACTCGCACTGGCCCCGCCCCGCGCTCCCCACTCCTGCTCGCCGCGGTGCCTCACACCGGGCCACACCGCACCGGCCTCTACTGGTGCGCACCGGTGCCTTGCGAGGCCACGACGTCGCCTAGTAGCCCCCCGGCTCCGCCTCCTGCCGCCGACACCGGCCGTCGCCCACGGCGGCCACTCGCACATCAGCGCCCCTGCATTCGGGCGGCGCCCTGCGCCCAGCGCCCGTTAGCACCCATGCCCGCTAAGGCCACTAGCCCTATGACAAGCAGGCCCCACCCTAGAATGATTAAGAATAAAAAGAATAAAAAAATGTTAGAATAAATAAATTAATAATAGTTTCTTCTTGATTTGATTGAAGTTTAGGGAATTGGATGGACTGGTGTCTTTGGATATTATCTGTCCTACTTATGATCTTCCAATTGAACACAATTAATTACTGAGTAAATTAAGTTAATTAACGCTGTTTAACCAATCTAATTAAAATGAATTGACCTAATCACTTAGTTAGTCTAATTAACATGTTTAGTTAGCATGAGGCAATGATGAATGAGACCCACACGTCAGTTTGACCCAGTCAACGCCCTGTTGACTGCTGACGCATGATGACGTCAGCATACACTATTCTGGGTAATGTTGATTTAAAATAATTAAATAAATTCTAAAAATGATTAAATATTTTAAAATTAATATAAAATAAACCGACGGGTACCTAGCATGAAAGTTTCTCAGAACGACGAGACGAATCCTGATACGCAGCCCGTTTGTCTGCCATGGGTACCTAGCATAGTGAACCTGCAACATTTCACCTCCGGTTCATCTGTCCGAAAATGCGAAACACCGGGGATACTTTCCCGGATGTTTCCCCCTTTCGCCGGTACCACCTACTACCGCCTTAGGGCACACCTAGCATCGCTCATTGTCATGCCATGCATCATCATGCTTATGTTTGCATTTTATTTATTGTTTCTTCCCTCTCTTCTCTCCGGTAGAGTACGAGACCGACGCTGCTGCTGCCTAGTTCGACTACGGAGTTGATGACCCCTCCTTCTTGCCAGAGCAACCAGGCAAGCCCCCCCCCTTGATATCGCCTATTCTTCTCTCTACTGCTTGCGTTAGAGTAGTGTAGCATGTTACTGTTCGATTACTCCTATTCTGTTGCATAGCCTGTCATTGTTGCTACAGTCATTGATACCTTACCCGCAATCCTAAATGCTTAGTATAGGATGCTAGTTTATCATCATTGGCCCTACATTCTTGTCAATCTGCCTTGCTATACTATCAGGTCGTGATCACTCGGGAGGTGATCACGGGTATATACTATACATATATACATACTATACAGATGGTGACTAAAGTTGGGTCAGCTTGTTGAGTACCCGCGAGTGATTCAGGGATTGGGGGCTGAAAGGAGATTTGTCCCGACGGCCCTCTGTGTGGATCTTTATGGCGGAGCGCAGGGCAGGTTGAGACCACCTAGGTGAGAGGTGGGCCTAGCCCTGGTCGGCATCTGCGTTACTTCAAAATAACATGCTTAACGAGATCTTGGTATTTGATCTAAGTCTGGCCACTGGCCTATACGCACTCACCAACTACGCGGGAACAGTTATGGGCACTCGACGTCGTGGTATCAGCCGAAGCCTTCTTGACGTTAGCGACTGAGCGGCGCATGCCGGATTGGACCGTAAGCCTGCACTTGTATTAAGGGGGCTAGGTCTGCTTCCGCCGTGTTCGCAACATGCAGGTGTGCAATGGGCAATGGGCCTAGACTCCTGCACGCATAGGATTTAGACCGGCATGCTGACCTCTCTGTTGTACCTAGGCGGGGCTGCGACTTTTTGATCTTCCGAGGCCGGGCATGACCCAGGAAAGTGTGTCCGGCCAAAGGGGATCGAGCGTGTTGGGTTATGTGGTGCACCCCTGCAGGGAAGTTGATCTATTCGAATAGCCGTGTCCCTCGGTAAAAGGACGACCTGGAGGTTTACCTTGACCTTATGACAACTAGAACCGGATACTTAATAAAACACACCCAGACAAGTTCCAGAGACAACCCGGTGATCGCTTTTCCACATTGCAGCGTAGAGAGGATCGCCGGGTAGGATTATGCTATGCGATGCTACTTGGAGGACTTCAATCTACTCTCTTCTACATGCTACAAGACGGAGGCTGCCAGAAGCGTAGTCTCCGATAGGACTAGCTATCCCCCTCTTACTCTGGCATTCTGCAGTTCAATCCACTGATATTGCCTCTTTACACATATACCCATGCATATGTAGTGTAGATCCTTGCTTGCGAGTACTTTGGATGAGTACTCACGTTTGCTTTGCTCCCTCTTTTCCCCCTCTTTCCTTTTCTTCTCGGATGCCACAACCAGACGTTGGAGCCCAGGATCCAGACGCCACCGTCGATGACTCCTACTACAATAGAGGTACCTACTACTACGTGCAGGCCGCTGACGATGACCAGGAGTAGTTAGGAGGATCCCAGGCAGGAGGCATGTGCCTCTTTTGATCTGTATCCCAGTTTGTGCTAGCCATCTTATGGCAACTTGTTTAACTTATGTCTGTACTCAGATATTGTTGCTTCCGCTGACTCGTTTATGTCGAGCACTTGTATTCGAGCGCTCGAGGCCCCTGGCTTGTAATATGATGCTTGTATGACTTATTTTACTTTTAGAGTTGTGTTGTGATATCTTCCCGTGAGTCCCTGATCTTGATCGTACATGTTTGCGTGCATGATTAGTGTACGATTGAATCAGGGGCGTCACATGTGGCCAATGCATAGCCTCAAGCTAATGCTCCACATGCCATGCAGGCTCGAGAGTCAGAAAAAACTGGTTCGAATGGTACTACGGGATCTTCATCAGGAGGCAGGTGCTTGGGGTAAAAGAAAGTGGTCCTAATGTAAAAGGTAGAAAAAATAGGGTAGATGCATGTGTAATATAATTCTTTTTAATGTGTGTGATGAGGCCCACCGGCGATGCTTTTGTTGTAGAGGGAAAATAAATGAAGATGCATGAACCTACTTTTTTTATGGGGCAATTATATGGTAATGCTTCCATAGCTCATGTCCAAAGGGCGTTCGGGCCGAACTGCCAGTTACCTGACGTTTGGCCCCTTATCTTTACCTAATCTTAAAGGACGAAGACTTTCATAGTTCTCCATATGTCACCGCTTTTTGTCCGTTAATTTTACGTAAACGACATAGATTGATGGTTGATATTTAAAATATGATCAACATAAGGGATTGGACCACCCTTGACATCCAGCCAACTAGGTCCTTGTTGTAGGTCTCCTTCGCAAGTACCGATCCAATGTCCAGTGTTCTGACCCCTTCTCTCCTCTTGGTCTCTCTCGGCCATAGCCCTTAGAGGACAACGGAGAGAGAGAGAGAGAGAGAGAGAGAGAGAGAGAGAGACAGAAAGAGAGAGAGAGAGAGAGAGAGAGAGAGAGAGAGATTTTAAGAGAAGGATGAAGGCGAGATGGCGAGTAATGGTTGAGGACGACACCACCGACAAGGAGCTACAGAGCAGTGCCATGGTGGAAGGGGACTCGGGAAGGAAGGGCGTGGGGCGCACGTGCGCTTGGGGGGACGCAGGGACGCCTGGGAGGCAAAGGGCAGTGGAGCAGCAAGGAGACAGTGCCTCGCCTGCAGGCATGGTAGGAGGAGTGGCAGAGGAGACCTGAGGTAGCGTCTGCTCAAGGCAGCGGCGCCATGGACGGCCTCCTACATGGGGAAACGACAGCGTCAGTGACTGAGGGTTAGAGAGATAGAGAGAGGTGAGAGACAAGGGAAAAGAAGGCCAAAAGTGAGAGCGCTTGGGTCGCTGGGGGTCGAGGGGGAGAAACGAGTGAGAGAGGAGGGGGTCAGCCAGGAGAAGGGGTCAGCCGCCCTCTCTTCCTGTGACGACGTGGCAGGGATCAAGACAGATAGAGTGGAGAGATGGGGCTTGCCAGAGTAAAAGGGAGGTCAGCTGGGCCTTGCGGTTAACGGACCTGATGGCTAACTAAGTTGGTTTGGGAGGGGGAGAGAGAGAGAGAGAGAGAGAGAGAGAGAGAGAGAGAGAGAGAGAGTATGTTTACATAAAAGAAAAAGATAAGCGAAAATATTTACTTGGAAGGCCAAAATAAATCCAAACTAGAGCTGGAATTTGGCGCGTGTCACCACGATGGAAGAAACTGAAATCACATTCTTTTACAGGGGGCTTACCAGATCCCACTTTACTAGGTTGCTTAAAGATTTTTTTTGGAGGTAATATCAATAGTAGGTTGTTCTAGTGAATTTTTTATGAAAACGGTGCTTCTACTGTTAGATTTTGCTCCTTTTAACTTCCATCTCGGTGCAAGTGTTATAATGATCATGTGTATCAATGGGAACTATTGACGTATAATGTGCTGCCTAGTCTCTTCCATCAGATCGGTCTTTTGGTTGCATTGGCTAGAGCATGCACGTCTACATGCACTAGTAGAAAAAGAGGCTTCCGTCCAGCCTCATTAGTCGCGAAACTGTAGGAACCGCGACTAATGAAGTCTTCAGTCGCGGTTCGGCAGATGAACCGCGACCAAGTGCCTGGGCCCAGGGCGCTCGCGGGCTTTAGTCGCGGTTGGCCAGGCCAACCGCGACTAAAGGTGCCCAAAGGCCTTTAGTCGCGGTTGGCCTGGCCAACCGCGACTAAAGCTCGCGGGCTTTAGTCGCGGTTGGCCAGGCCAACCGCGACTAAAGGTGCGCAAAGGCCTTTAGTCGCGGTTGGCCAGGCCAACCGCGACTAAAGCTCCTCCCCTATATATACCAGTTCAGCACGCTCACTTAGCCATTTGGTGCCACTTCTCTTCACAAGCTTCACAAGGGGGTGTAGGTTTGCTTTTGGTTCCTCTTATGCACACAAGGTGTTTGATGAAATGCCCTAAGAGGGTGAAACAAACATGATATGAAGTGTTGGAGCCACACTTGAGGTTCCTCATTTATTTTTTCCTCCTCGATCGCGGTTAGCAACTTGAACCTTTCATGCATGTGTGTCATTGATAAAATATGCATGTGTGCAGTTCATTGTTTAATTTATATTATTTGTAGCTAGTTAGTTTAACAAATGCATGATGGTTAATTATATATTTTATATTATAATAATGCAGATGAATCGGCAATGGATGTACGGTAACCGACTCTCCGGCGAGTTCACTACGGGTTTGAAAGATTTCCTCGTAGTGGCTAATGCGAACAAGCAGGGGGGTTTTGTTATCTGTCCATGTGTTATCTGTAAGAATCAGAAGGGTTACTCTTCCTCAAGAGATGTTCACATGCATCTGCTTCGGCACGGTTTCATGCCAAGCTATAATTGTTGGACCAAGCATGGAGAAAGAGGGGTTATAATGGAAGAAGATGAAGAAGGGGATGATTTCATCGATGAAAGCTATCTTGCTCATTTCGGTGATACTTTCATGGAGGATGCTGAAGGTGAAGGGGAAGGTGAAGAAGAGGCACGTGATGATCCCGTTGATGATCTTGGTCGGACCATTGCTGATGCACGGAGACGCTGCGAAACTGAAAAGGAGAGGGAGAATTTGGATCGCATGTTAGAGGATCACAGAAAGGCGCTGTACCCCGGATGCGATGATGGTCTGAAAAAGCTGGGCTGCACACTGGATTTGCTGAAATGGAAGGCAGAGGCAGGTGTAGCTGACTCGGCATTTGAAAACTTGCTGAAAATGTTGAAGAATATGTTTCCAAAGGATAACGAGTTGCCCGCCAGTACGTACGAAGCAAAGAAGGTTGTCTGCCCTCTAGGTTTAGAGGTTCTGAAGATACATGCATGCATCAACGACTGCATCCTCTACCGCGGTGAATACGAGAATTTGAATGAATGCCCGGTATGCACTGCATTGCGTTATAAGATCAGAGGCGATGACCCTGGTGACGATGTTGAGGGCCAGAAACCCAGGAAGAGGGTTCCCGCCAAGGTGATGTGGTATGCTCCTATAATACCACGGTTGAAACGTCTGTTCAGGAACAAAGAGCATGCCAAGTTGTTGCGATGGCACAAAGAGGACCGTAAGTCGGACGGGGAGTTGAGACACACCGCAGATGGAACGCAATGGAGAAAGATCGACAGATGGTTCAAAGATTTTGCAGCTGACGCAAGGAACATAAGATTTGCTCTAAGTACGGATGGCATGAATCCTTTTGGCGAGCAGAGCTCCAGCCATAGCACCTGGCCCGTGACTCTATGCATCTACAACCTTCCTCCTTGGTTGTGCATGAAGCGGAAGTTCATTATGATGCCAGTGCTCATCGAAGGTCCGAAGCAACCCGGCAACGACATCGATGTGTACCTAAGGCCATTAGTTGATGAACTTTTACAGCTGTGGGGTGGTGTCCGTGTGTGGGATGAGCACAAACAAGAGGAATTTGACCTACGAGCGTTGCTTTTCGTAACCATCAACGATTGGCCTGCTCTTAGTAACCTTTCGGGACTGTCAAATAAGGGATACAATGCATGCATGCACTGCTTACATGAGACTGAAAGTGTACATTTGCCAAATTGTAAGAAGAACGTGTACCTTGGGCATCGTCGATTTCTTCCGAAAATTCATCCAGTAAGAAAGAAAGGCAAGCATTACAACGGCAAGGCAGATCACCGGCCGAAGCCTGCGGAACGCACTGGTGCTGAGGTATTTGATATGGTCAAGGATTTGAAAGTCATCTTTGGAAAGGGTCCTGGCGGACAATCAGTTCCGAAGGGAGCTGACGGGCACGCAGCCATGTGGAAGAAGAAATCTATATTCTGGGAGCTAGAATATTGGAAAGTCCTAGATGTCCGCTCTGCAATCGACGTGATGCACGTTACGAAGAATATTTGCGTGAACCTCCTAAGCTTCTTGGGCGTGTATGGGAAGACAAATGATACAAAGGAAGCACGGCAGGACCAGCAACGTTTGAAAGACCCTGATGACCGGCATCCGGAATGGTTTCAAGGTCGTGCCAGCTACGCTCTGACCAAAGAAGAGAAGGTCATCTTTTTTGAATGCCTGAGCAGTATGAAGGTCCCGTCTGGATTCTCGTCCAATATAAAGGGAATAATAAACATGGCGGAGAAAAAGTTCCAAAACCTGAAGTCTCACGACTGCCACGTGATTATGACGCAATTGCTTCCGATTGCTTTGAGGGGGCTCCTGCCGGAAAATGTTCGAGTAGCCATTGTGAAGCTATGTGCATTCCTCAATGCAATCTCTCAGAAGGTAATCAATCCAGAAGTTCTACCACGGTTACAGAACGATGTGATCCAATGTCTTGTCAGTTTCGAGTTGGTGTTCCCGCCATCCTTCTTCAATATTATGACGCACCTCCTGGTTCACCTAGTCGAAGAGATTTTCGTTCTCGGTCCTGTATTTCTACACAATATGTTCCCCTTCGAGAGGTTCATGGGAGTATTAAAGAAATATGTTCGTAACCGTGCTAGGCCAGAAGGAAGCATCGCCAAGGGCTATGGAAATGAGGAGGTAATTGAGTTTTGTGTTGACTTTGTTCCTGACCTTAAGCCGATTGGTCTTCCTCGATCGCGGCACGAGGGGAGACTAAGTGGAAAAGGCACGATCGGAAGGAAATCAACGATATGTATGGACGGCCATTCTCTGACTGAAGCACACCACACTGTACTGACCAATTCCAGCTTGGTGGCTCCGTACTTTGAGAAACACAAGAATATTTTACGCTCGGACAACCCGGGGAAGCCTGAATCCTGGATTAGGAAGGCCCACATGGAGACTTTCGGCAGTTGGTTGAGAAAACATTTAATGAATAACAATGATGTTGTAGATCAGCTGTACATGTTGGCCAAGACACCATCTTCGACTATAACGACTTTCCAAGGGTACGAGATAAATGGGAATACATTTTACACGATCGCCCAAGATAAAAAGAGCACCAACCAAAACAGTGGTGTCCGCTTTGATGCAGCAACCGAGAATGGGCAAAAGGTCACATATTATGGTTACATAGAGGAGATATGGGAACTTGACTATGGACCCTCCTTTAAGGTCCCTTTGTTCCGGTGCAAATGGTTCAAGCTAACAGGAGGTGGGGTAAAGGTGGACCAGCAATACGGAATGACAATGGTGGATTTCAACAATCTTGGTTACCTTGACGAACCATTCGTCCTAGCGAAAGATGTCGCTCAGGTTTTCTATGTGAAGGACATGAGTAGCAAACCGAGGAAACGGAAAGATAAGAAAACGATCAGTGCATCATGCGATGATCCAAAGCGCCACATTGTTCTTTCAGGGAAAAGAAACATCGTGGGAGTGGAGGACAAGACAGACATGTCAGAAGATTATAATATGTTTGCTGAAATTCCGCCCTTCAAAGTGAACACCGACCCAAGCATTAAGTTAAATGATGAGGATGCTCCATGGATACGGCACAATCGTAAGCAAGCAGGGACACAAGGGAAGAAATGATGTGTAATAATTTATTGTATCAAACCTTTTGTCAAACCTTCAAGGGGTTTTAAAATGAATTAGTTTTATTTTTCTGATTTTTTTGATATATAATTGTATTTTTAAGATTTGAAAATGAAGAAAAAAACAGAAGAAAAAAACAGAAGAAAAAAACAGAAGAAAAAAGCAAACAGAAGAAAAACATAAGAAAAAAGGAAAAACAGAAGAAAAAAACAGAAGAAAAAAGGAAAAAAGGAAAAAGGAAGAAAAAAACAGAAGAAAAAGGAAGAAAAAGGAAGAAAAAACAGAAGAAAAAACAGAAGAAAAAAGGAAAAACAGAAGAAAAAAACAAACAGAAGAAAAACATAAGAAAAAAACAGAAGAAAAAAGGAAAAAGGAAAAAAGGAAGAAAAAAAGAAAATATGCCACCTACTGGGCCACCACGGCCTGAATACGACTAGAAACCCATTAAAGGGCCAGGATTCAGGCCCGCAGAAGGCCCAGTAGGCCCACAGGCACACAGTGACAGAATAGGCCCGTAAGCCTGCATTTGAGAGGAGCTCGAAGTGGTAAGCGCAGCCGCGCTTATAAACCACTGTCGAAGCCTCTCGGCTAGCGAGGTGGGACTAAACATCCCACCGCACCGCGCCAGTTCTAGCACAGCCCTTTAGTCGCGGTTGGGGAGGCGGACCGCGACTAAAGGATACCTTTAGTCGCGGTTGGGGTGGCGGGCCGCGACTAAAGGGTACCTTTAGTCGCGGTCCGCCTCTCCAACCGCGACTAAAGGGTCTTTCTGCGCGGGAACGGAGGCGGCGCCAAAACCCTTTAGTCGCGGTTGGAGAGGCGGACCGCGACTAAAGGGCACCCTTTAGTCGCGGATGGGGTGCGGGCCGCGACTAAAGGGTACCTTTAGTCGCGGTCCGCCTCTCCAACCGCGACTAAAGGTGCGTCCATAAATACTGCACTTAGCAGTTTTGCCACTTCCCATTCTGCTCTCTCTCGACGCCGAAGCGCTGCCCCGACGCCGACGCCGACGCCGAAGCCCTGCCCCGACGCCGACGCCGACGCCGAAGCCCTGCGCGCCGCCGCCCCCGTCCCCAGTGAGCGCCGCCTCCGCCCGTGCCCTGCCCGCCTCCGCCCGTGCCCTGCCCGCCGCCTCCGCCCGTGCCCTGCCCGCCTCCGCCCGTGCCCTGCCTGCCGCCCGCCCGCCGCCCTGCCGCCCGCCGTCGCCCTCGCCCCCGTCGCGCCGGACTGCCCGTCCCCGCCTCTCCTTCGTCGGTCCTCCCCGCGCATCGCCGCCCTCTCCTTGGTGAGCTCCCCATCGGGCCCCGTCCGGCCGTCTCCCCGGCCCCCTCCGAACGCTGCGCCCGCCGGCCCGTCCCGTCGCCGCGCCCGCCTCTGCATGGCGGCGCCGCGTCGCGGCTCCCGCACGTCCCGGTTGCGCGCTCGCCGGACCGGCCACTTCCCCTCCGCCCTGCCGCCCTGTTCCGGCCGGCGCCATCGCGGCCCTTGGCCGCCGGAGCTCGTGCCCGGCTCGTACCCGCTGCCCGCTAGCGCCGGCGCCCGTTAAGGCCCCCTGGCCCAATGACAATTGGGGCCCACGCCCCAGAAACGATTTAAAAAAAGGAGAGAAGAGAATTTAGAAAATAAATAAATAAATATATTAATTAATTAATCAGTTAATTAAATTAATTAACTTAATTAATTGTGTTTAGTAAACCTAATTAAATAACTAATATAACTAATCTGTTAATTAATCTAATTAACTTGGTTAATTAGTTAACAGACAATTTAATTAATTCTGTTAATTCTAAAAATGATATAAAACTTTAAAAATTAATATAAAATAATCCGTAACTCGGATGAAAATACTTTGTACATGAAAGTTGCTCAGAACGATGAGGCGGATCCGGATACGCAGCCCGTTCGTCCGCCACACATCCCTAGCATAGCAAACACGTAACTTTCCCCTCCGGTTCATCTGTCCGAAAACGCGAATCACCGGGGATACTTTCCCGGATGTTTCCCCCTTTCGCCGGTACGACCTACTGCCGCGTTAGGGCACACCTAGCACCGCGTATTGCCAGGTTACGCTTTGTGATGCTTTGATTGCTCTGTTATTTATTGTGTTCCCCCTCCGTTACTTCTTTCCGGTAGACCCCGAGACTGCCGGCGACCCCAAGTTCGACTACGGAGCACCCGTCTCGCGCTCTACCGCGACACCCTCTCCCACCCCTTCCTCGCCCCCTCCTTTTGCCACCGCCCTTTCGCCACCGCCACCGCCACCGCCCCCCTTCTTCACTTAATTAATTTGTTTTTACTACATGTTTTCAGGACTGACATAATGGCGGACGATAGAGCTGACCCGATTATGGACAACTATGATCCGGACGGTGAAGCACATATGTTCGGCATCATAAACGGCGATATTCAATATGTGCCGACCGGAGAAGAAGAAGATGATATCTCTTCTTATCTGAACCTTGACGGTGAAGATGAAGGGCGCCGTCAGCAAGATGATGCCGAACAAACGTCGATAAACGACGATCTTCAAATGGAAGTAGCAACCACCTCCGGCGCCGAGGTATATATATACATTGAGCCTCTGGTGATACAAACTAACTGATTTGAATAAATATGTGTGTACTAACGCGCGCGACTCTTTCTTATTTTAGCCCTCGGCCGGATCGTCGAAACAATCGAGTACGTCGTCAAAGCGTGGCGCAACCAAGACGATGAAACAAGGAGAAACATGCACCATCGAGGTTGTCGACAGTGCAACCGGCAGGCCGCTGGAGCCCCGCAAGAACGCCACCAAGTTTGTCAGCCAATGCGGAGCCATTGTTAGAGACAACGTCTCGATCACCGTCCAGGAGTGGAATGAGCCAAAGAAGGCACGAATTGATGGTTTCACTTTTGTCGATAAGAGAACAAAAAAAGATTGCTTCAAGAAGCTTATGGAACATTTCGTTCTACCTCCGGAATACAACAAATTCGATGAGGAGGGTAACAAGATTGAGGAAAACAAGGAGAGGAGGAGGCTAGTCAAACAGTTCGCTCTTCATAAGATGGCCGACGCATTCCGGAAATTCAAGCAAAATCTAGCCCATGACTTTGTCAAGCAGAACAAGACTCCGGATTTCAAAGGACAATATGAGAAACTGAAAGATGATTGGCCAGAATTTGTGAAGCAAAAGAAATCGGAGCAGTTCATTCAAATATCGAAAAAAAATAAGGAAAATGCGGCTAAGAAGGAGTACAATCATGTTATGGGGCCAGGAGGGTATCGCCTTTGGGAGCCTAGGTGGGAGAAGATGGAGAACGAGCTGAGGGCGCGAGGAATCCGTCCAGGTACGGAGGGATGGGACCCAAGGGCCAAAAGCTGGTGGTACGGGCATGGGGGAACGCTGAACCCGGAGACAGGGGAGTGTGTTTACCGGGGCAAATTAATTAAACCCACCCAAGCCCTTATTAACGCAATGAGGGATGCTCAACAGGGGAAGATCAAGTTCAACAGAGAGAACGACGCGCTGACAAAAGCCCTCGGGAATCCTGAACACGGAGGACGTGTACGAGGCATGGGGCACATTCCGTGGAAAATAGGGTTCCCCCAGAACGATGACCCGTACGGTTACAGAAGCCGTAAGAGAAAGATGGATCAGGAAGCAGATGTTGTGGCGCGGTTGGCATCGGAAATGGAGGTGATGAAGAAAACCATGAGTGTACTAGTAGCCGAAAGAGATGCAGCTCGGGTGCAGCATGAAGATCATCCAGCGGATCTCGGAAGCCAGCAGCGGAGAAGCAGCGTGGCTTCCACGGAGGCCCCACCGGAGCCTCTGGTGGTCCAAATTACTGCACCGGAGCCTCTGGTGGTCGAAATTACTTCATCGGAGCCTCCTCGCTACCCCGTGGACGATATAAAGGAGATGAAAGAATGTCATCTGTATTATCCTATCGGGAACATGTCCATGAAGGTAGCCATCGGCAGTGCTTTACCATGTTTACCTGGAGCACTCCACCACAACAACCCCATTCAAGATGGCTATGCTCGTGTCACGGTGGAGGACATAGTCCAAGGGTTTGAGGACCTGGAGATTGACATTGCTACACCTGAAGGGGAGAAAAGACTTGGAGATGTCAAGCGCCATTTCATTCTATGGCAAAAGAAGTTTATCAAGTTTCCAGGCGAGGCGCCAAGGACAACAAGTCCACCCCCCTACGGTGGTGGTGGTGGCGGTGGCGGTGGTGGTGGTGGTGGTGGTGGTGGCGGTTCACCTACACCTCCGTCACGTCAGCCGACGCCGCCCCCCAGTCCACAACGTCCGGCGGGTGATCAGCCGCCGCCCCCCAGTCCTCGTCCGGCGGGTGATCAGACGCCGCCCCCCAATCCACCTCCGGCAAAGAAGCAGAAGCAGTCCTGGATTATTAACCCGGACCCTTATGTACCTAAGACCACAAAGGTACCGGAGCCATCACTGAAGCCTCTCCCCACAAGGCCTTGGGAACGTAGTGCCGAGGAAGTCGACGCGGCCGCGGCTGCTGATTTGGAGAAATGGAAGGCGGACTGCAAGAAGAAAACAGAGCCCGAGCCCAAGCCAGTATTTTCTGATGAGCAAAAGAAGTGGGCTAAGTCATTTTTGAGCACACCGTCCCAAGCCGCGAAGAATCTGCCTAACGACTATGCACGTGAACTTCGCAGGCAGGCACTCATGTTCAAGGAGAACAAAGAGCGGGAGAAGGCCGAAAGTAAAAAAAGCGGGAAACAAGTTGCCCAGCTCGGGGAACAAAGTAAACAATCGATTGCCCCGCTTATAGTGGAAGCCTTCTGTCCTGATGCCCCCGAGATCATACAAGCTGCGGCAGCACAGGGATTGACTGTAACGAGTGCCAGAGAACAAGCGGCCAACTTAGGTATTACTCTTCGTGAACTGTTAGGCCTTGATGAGGCGCCAGTGAAGGAGGTAGTAATTACATATGTCAAGAATGGGCCTCTCGTCGAGCCTGCGGAGGAAAAGGATCTACCTCCACAAATGAAAGGTCTGCTGAAATGGTACAAGGGTTACATAAAAAATAAAAACGCCAAAGAATATATTTATGCGGAAGTTAGACATGAGCATCACTTCAAACATTACTATGTACAAATTGAACTGAGTGAATTGTTCCAGCTTTTCAATCTGCGCGAGCTCGATAAATCTATCATCAGTTGCTACGTTCTGTAAGTGATTTATTAATTTCTACCCCATCTCGTTCATATTGCCTGCACTATATATATGTCCTAACTATATTGTTGTGTCCGCTATTATACATGCAGAATGAAGATTAAGGAATGCAGAGTAAGGAACATCCATGATGTTGGGTTCATTGACCCACACATCGTTAATGGACATGTGTTGGAGCGTTACCCCGCCGACGTGGAGGCAGACCTGTGGCAGTTTCTTACAAAGCAGGAACTCAAAAGTGATATTCTATTTCCTTACCATTTTGAGTGAGTGTTTCTGTCTTGAGCACATTCTCTTTTGTTTACTCCATGCATGGTATGTGGCCGGCTAATCGATGAGTTATGCATGACGTACTGTGCATGTATCGTGTCCGCAGGTTCCACTGGATTCTGCTAGTAATTAAAGTTAACACCTCAGAATGTCTCGTCCACGACTCTGTGAATATGGATCCAAAGCTTTGGGGCGGCATGAGAAGAATGCTGCAGAAGTAATTATTTTCATTCATTTGCGCTCTATATCGATCGGCCTATTTCGTTCATTTCCTAATATCAAGTAACTAATTAATAACTCTCTTGTTCATTTAATTTTCTTTGCCTCGTAGGGTTTGGAGACGGTTCGTAGATACAAAGGTCGGTGAATTCAAAAAAGAGCTAGAATTCAAAATGTTAAAGGCTAAGAATGCTGGGGATATTCAGCCACCGGAGACCAATCTATGTGGATACTATGTCTGTGAGATGATCCGGAGATACACCTCTGAGCGGGTTCCGAGTGATACCAATGCTAAGAGGAATAACCTCCGGTGGATGCTTAGTCCAGAAGCTCGCTTCCGACCACTTCAAGAGGAACTAGCTGGATGGTTCAGCAGGGAAGTCCTCCATCCTAAAGGAGAACACTATTACGAGGACGTAGAACTTTATATGCATTAAATCATGTATGGAAACTTGTTCAAAATTGTATATGGTCATCCGATGATATTGAATATATATTGTATATTCCTCTTGAATTCTTTTTGGTTCTAATTTCAAATTTATTTGAAATTGTACATTCATATGCATGTATGTAGTACCGTAGAATATATGAAACTCCTTCAAAATTAAAATAAAGCACAAAAGAAATAAAACAATACAAATTAAACAGAAAACAGGTTTAAGGGGGGAGGTTTAGGGGGGGGCTAAAACCCTAAACCTGCGGCGGCCTTTAGTCGCGGTTGGCCAGAAGAACCGCGACTAAAGGTCCTCCGCCCCGACGGCCACCTGGCGCCCACGTGGACGGGCCTTTAGTCGCGGTTCTTAAGCAACCGCGACTAAAGGGGGGGCCTTTAGTCGCGCCCGGTCGGTCGCGGTTGCGCAACCGCGACTAATGGCAGTTGCGAACCGCGACCAAAGGCCTTTTTTCCACCAGTGATGGTTTCAGATCCAAGAGGTTTTGAGTTGAAGACCCAGTTGGCGCAATTATATTGCAGCCCACTTTCGGTCCATGTTTAGGCCCAAGGGAGCCACACATAAGGGGGAGTGTTGACGTATAATGTGTTGCCTAGTCTCTTCCATCAGATTGGTCTTTTGGTTGCATTGGCTAGAGCATGCACTTCTATAGGAACAACCTCATTTATTATTTAAAAGTTCATGTATCTTCATGTTGCATATCGTTAGTATTGCTCAAGTGACTCAAAGCAATACAAGTGAATGCTACCTAGGACGGATCTACACTTCTTCACTATTGATAGATAAAATACCCATCCCGTGTTTTCTATCAGAGTTATTAATGTTCATTCAATATTTGCATGCCTACTCTTATCAACTCATAAGAAGCATTCTACCACCTTTTTTTATCTGCAAGGTAGTTGTCCCGGTGTTCGGATAGAGTTATTTAAGGTAGTAACTTCTATGTTCTGGAACTACTTTCGGAGGCAGCAGCCTAAAACCGAAGCCTGCACATATTCATTAGAAGCTACGCTCACTAGCATGATTTCTCCTATGAGGTATATGTTGGAAATATGCCCTAGAGACAATAATAAAATGGTTATTATTGTATTACATTGTTCATTATAATTGTCTATTATTCATGCTATAATTGTATTGACCGGAAACCGCAATACATGTGTGAATACATAGACCACAACATGTCCCTGGTGAGCCTCTAGTTGACTAGCTCGTTGATCAACAGATGGTCATGGTTTCCTGACCATGGACATTGGATGTCGTTGATAACGAGATCACATCATGGAGAATGATGTGATGGACAAGACCCAATCCTAAGCATAGCACAAGATCGTGTAGTTCGTTTGCTAAAGATTTTCTAAATGTCAAGTATATTTTCCTTAGACCATGAGATTTTGCAACTCCCGGATACCGTAGGAATGCTTTGGGTGTACCAAACGTCACAACGTCACAGGGTGGCTATAAAGGTGCACTACGGGTATCTCTGAAAGTGTCTCTTGGGTTGGCACGAATCGAGACTGGGATTTGTCACTCCGTGTGATAGAGAGGTATCTTTGGGCCCACTCGGTAAGACATCATCATAATGTGCACAATGTGATCAAGGAGTTGACCGCGGGATGATGTGTTACAGAACGAGTAAACAGACTTGCCGGTAATGAGATTGAACAAGGTATCGGGATACCGACGATTGAATCTCGGGCAAGTACTATACCGCTAGACAAAGGGAATTGGATACGGGATTGATTGAATCCTTGACATAGTGGTTCATCCGATGAGATCATCGTGGAACATGTGGGAGCCAACATGGGTATCCAGATCCCGATGTTGGTTATTGGCCGGAGAGTTGTCTCGATCATGTCTGCATGGTTCCCGAACCCGTAGGGTCTACACACTTAAGGTTCGATGACGCTAGGGTTATAGGGAATAGATATACGTGGTTACCGAATGTTGTTCGGAGTCCCGGATGAGATCTTGGACGTCACGAGGAGTCCCAGAATTGTCCGGAGGTGAAGATTGATATATTGGACGAAGGGTTTTGGAGTCCGGAAGTGTTCCAGATGTACCGGGTGATGACCAGCATGACCGAAAGGTGTTTCGGGAGCCCCGGCAAGTGTTGGGGGGGCTTCATGGGCCAAGGGAAGGGGGCAAACCAGCCCACTAAGGGGCTGTGCGACCCCTCACCTATTCCCACGTGACCAAGGGGTTTGGGGCGCCCCATCTAGGGTTCCCACCTCCTGGCTTGGCGGCCAAGTCACCCAAAGGGGAGATCCCATCTGCCCTGGCCGCCGCCCCCCCTAGGGGAAACCCTAGGGCGCCTCCCCTCCCCCTTGCCCTATATATAGTGGAGGTTTTGGGGCTGCCCAACACATGATAACATCTCCCTCTTAGCGCAGCCCTACCCCTCTCCCTCCTCGTCTCTTGCGGTGCTTGGTGAAGCATTGCTGGAGTGCCACGCTCCTCCACCACCACCACGCCGTCAGGCTGCTGCTGGACGGAGTCTTCCCCAACCTCTCCCTCTTCCCTTGCTGGATCAAGGCACGGGAGACGTCATCGGGCTGCATGTGTGTTGAACATGGAGGCGCCGTTGTTCGGCGCTTAGATTGGAATCAACCGCGATCTGAATCGCTACGAGTACGACTCCTTCATCCGCGTTCTTGTAACGCTTCCGCTTAGCGATCTACAAGGGTATGTAGATGCACTCCCCTTCCCCTTGTTGCTATATTACTCCATAGATTGATCTTGGTGATGCGTAGAAAATTTTGAATTTCTGCTACGTTCCCCAACACTGGCATCTTGAGCTAGGTCTATTGCGTAGATTCTATGCACGAGTAGAACACAAGTTGTTGTGGGCGTTGATTTTGTTCAATATGCTTACCGTTACTAGTCCTATCTTGTTTCGACGGTATTGTGGGATGAAGCGGCCCAGACCGACCTTACACGTACACTTACGTAAGACAGGTTCCACCGACTGACATGCACTTGTTGCATAAGGTGGCTAGCGGGTGCCAGTCTCTCCCACTTTAGGCGGATTGGATTCGATGAAAAGGGTCCTTATGAAGGGTAAATAGCAATTGGTATATCACGTTGTGGCTTTTGCGTAGGTAAGAAACGTTCTTGCTAGAAACCCACAACAGCCACGTAAAACATGCAAACAACAATTAGAGGACGTCTAACTTGTTTTTGTAGGGTATGCTATGTGATGTGATATGGCCAAAAGAATGTGATGAATGATATGTGATGTATGAGATTGATCATGTTCTTGTAATAGGAATCACAGCTTGCATGTCGATGAGTATGACAACCGGCAGGAGCCATAGGAGTTGTCTTTATTTATTGTATGACCTGCGTGTCACTGAATAACACCATGTAATTACTTTACTTCATTGCTAAACTGTTAGCCATAGTAGTAGAAGTAATAGTTGGCGAGACAACTTCATGAAGACACGACGATGGAGATCATGATGATGGAGATCATGGTGTCATGCCGGTGACGATGATGATCATAGAGCCCCGAAGATGGAGATCAGAAGGAGCAAAATGATATTGGCCATATCATGTCATTTTTTTGATTGCATGTGATGTTTATCATGTTTATGCATCTTATTTGCTTAGAACGACGGTAGTAAATAAGATGATCCCTCATAATAATTTCAAGAAAGTGTTCCCCCTAACTGTGCGCCATTGCGAAAGTTCGTTGTTTCAAAGCACCACGTGATGATCGGGTGTGATAGATTCTAACGTTCACATACAATGGGTGTAAGCCAGATTTACACACGCGAAACACTTAGGTTGACTTGACGAGCCTAGCATGTACAGACATGGCCTCGGAACACAAGAGACCAAAAGGTCGAACATGAGTCGTATAGTGGATACGATCAACATGAAGATGTTCACTGATGATGACTAGTCCGTCTCACATGATGATCGGACACGGCCTAGTTGACTCGGATCATGTATCACTTAGATGACTAGAGGGATGTCTATCTAAGTGGGATTTCATTAGATGAACTTAATTATCCTGAACATAGTCAAAAGGTCTTTGCAAATTATGTCATAGCTCGCATTTTAGTTCTACTGTTTTAGATATGTTCCTAGATAAAATTTAGTTGAAAGTTGATAGTAGCAATTATGCGGACTGGGTCCGTAAACTGAGGATTGTCCTCATTGCTGCGTAGAAGGCTTATGTCCTTAATGCACCGCTCGGTGTGCTGAACCTCGAACGTCGTCTGTGGATGTTGCGAACATCTGACATACATGTTTTGATAACTACGTGATAGTTCAGTAATGTTAAACGGTTTAGAATTGAGGCACCGAAGACGATTTTGAAATGTCGCGGAACATATGAGATGTTTCGAGGGCTGAAATTGGGATTTCAGGCTTGTGCCCACGTTAAGAGGTATAAGACCTCCGACGAGTTTCTTAGCCTGCAAATTAAGGGAGAAAAGCTCAATCATTGAGCTTGTGCTCAGATTGTGTGAGTACAACAATCACTTGAATCGAGTGGGAGTTAATCTTTTGGATGAGATAGTGATGTTTCTCCAAAGTCATTGCCACCAAGCTGCTAGAGCTTCGTGATGAACTATAACATATCAGGATAGATATGATGATCCTTCTAATATTCGCGATGTTTGACGCCGCGAAAGTAGAAATCAAGAAGGAGCATCAATTGTTGATGGTTAGTGAAACCCTTAGTTTCAAGAAGGGCAAGGGCAAGAAGGGATACTTCATGAAACGGCAAAACAGTTGTTGCTCTAGTGAAGAAACCCAAGGTTGAACCCAAACCCGAGACTAAGTGCTTCTGTAATGTGAGGGAACGATCACTGAAGCAGAACTACCCTAGATACTTGGTAGATGAGAAGGCTAGCAAGGTTGACAGAAGTATATTGGATATACATAGTATTAAATGTGTACTTTACTAGTACTCCTAGTAGCACCATGGTAATAGATACCGGTTCAGTCTTTTATTCATGCTATAATTGTATTATCCGGAAATCGTAATACACATGTGAATACATAGACCACAATACGTCCCTAGTAAGCCTCTAGTTGACTAGCTCGTTCGTCAACAGATAGTCATGGTTTCCTGACTGTGGACATTAGATGTCATTGACAACGGGATCACGTCATTAGGAGAATGATGTGATGGACAAGACCCAATCCTAAGCATAGCACAAGATCGTGTAGTCCGTTTTGCTAGAGCTTTTCCAATGTCAAGTATCTCTTCCTTAGACCATGAGATCGTGTAACTCCCGGATACCGTAGGAGTGCTTTGGGTGTTCCAAATGTCACAACGTAACTGGGTGACTATAAAGGTGCACTACAGGTATCTCCGAAAGTGTCTGTTGGGTTGACACAGATCGAGACTGGGATTTGTCACTCCGTATGACGGAGAGGTATCTCTGGGCCCACTCGGTAATGCATCATCATACTGAGCTCAAAGTGACCAAGTGTTTGGTCACGGGATCATGCATTACGGTACGAGTAAAGTGACTTGCCGGTAACGAGACTGAACGAGGTATTGGGATACCGATGATCGAGTCTCGGGCTTGTAACGTACCGATTGACAAAGGGAATAGTATACGGGGTTGCTTGAATCCTCGACATCGTGGTTCATCCGATGACATCATCGAGGAGCATGTGGGAGCCAACATGGGTATCCAGATCCCGCTGTTGGTTATTGACCAGAGAGCCGTCTCGGTCATGTCTGCGTGTCTCCCGAACCCGTAGGGTCTACAAACTTAAGGTTCGGTGATGCTAGGGTTATTAGGAAGACTTGTATGTGATTACCGAATGTTGTTCGGAGTCCCGGATGAGATCCCGGACGCCATGAGGAGTTCCGAAAGGGTCCGGAGGTAAAGATTTATATATGGGAAGTTGTCATGCGGACACCGGAAAGTTTCGGGGGCATATCGGTATTGTACCGAGGCCACCGGAAGTGTTTCGGGGGTCCACCGGGAGGGGCCACCCCTCTCGGAGGGCCACATGGGCCGCAAGGGGCAGGGAACCAGCCCCTGGAGGGCTGGGCGCGCCCCCCACCTTGGGCCCATGTGCTTAGGGTTTGGGGGGGAACCCTAGAGGGGGCGCCCCCTTTGCTTGGGGGGCAAGTCCCCCCTCCCTGGCCGCCGCCCCCCTCTAGATCCCATCTAGAGGGGCCGGCCCCCCTTGCCCCTTCCCCTATAAATAGAGGGGTGAGGGGAGGGCTGCAACAGACAACCCAAGGCGCAGCCCCTCCCCTCCCCAATACCTCTCCTCCTCCATCACGAGCTTGGCGAAGCCCTGCCGGAGTGCTGCTTCTCCACCAACACCACGCCGTCGTGCTGCCGTTGGAGCTGTCTTCCTCAACCTCTCCTTCCTCCTTGCTGGATCAAGAAGGAGGAGACGTCGTCCGTACCGTACGTGTGTTGAACGCGGAGGTGCTGTCTGTTCAGCACTTGGTCATCGGTGATCTGAATCACGGCGAGTACGACTCCATCATCACCGTTCCCTCGAACGCTTCCGTACGCGATCTACAAGTGGTATGTAGATGCAATCTCTCTCTCATGACTCGTTGCTTAGATGAACTCATAGATGGATCTTGGTGAAACCGTAGGAAAATTTTTAATTTTCTGCAACGTTCCCCAACACATATTTATTACGAATGATTTCCTGCCAAACATCATTCTCAGTGAGTAATTTGTATACCCATTTGCTGAGCAATGCAATGTTTTTGATCTCGAGATCCTGGATTCCAAGGCCCCCTTGACTTTTAGGGCGGCATAATATATTTCACCTAGCCAAACGATATTTTTTGGTTTCATTATCACTCTGCCAAAAAAATCTTCATCTAAAGTAATCAAGACGTTGGAGCACTCCTTTTGGCAGATGAAAGAATGATAGCATGTAAAGAACCATATTGGTAAGGACCGAGTTGATTAAAACTAATCGGCCCCATAAGACAAGAGTTTGGCCTTCCAGCTAGCCAACCGTTTCTCCAGTCTCTCTTCAACATGCTTCCATTCAGCGATTGTCAATCGCCGATAATGAATAGGGATACCTAGATAGCGAATCGGAAAATGTCTGAGTTGACAGCTAAAAATGGGGGAGATTTTCACTTTCCTGGCCTCTGCACCAACTAGGGATGCATACGGCCATTTTAGTATGAGTACCAAGATAAACATGGCCCTCAGATTTTTTTTTAAATGAGTATCAAAATATTTTTTGATGAGTGGTTCCACCACACACCAAATTTGATCCTAAATAAATGGGGGAAAACCCCATGTGCATCACCTGTCAATTCTAAGAATTGAACTCGGGTCGTTAAGCTGCACAATCGCATGCCCAACCACTGAGCCAAGGCTCTCTTTGCGGCCAAGTGTTTTTAACCATGGGTGAACTGATTTTTCATATCTTTCGTTATTTATTTAAGTTAAATTGGTTTGCACATTACCGACTAGGAGCTCGCTTACTCACTGTCTTCTTTTTTTCTATATAAAAAACAACGCAGCCACACACATAGGCTTCACGACCTCCGTCTGCCAGTAACTTCTGTATTCTGGTTAATGGTACACGTGATCCAGAAGTCGTATCCACTGTTTAGTTATTCCTTGAAACGTTGTTGTTCTTGGGAATTACACTATTTAGAGCAACTCTAGCAGACTCCACGTTCCATCGACCCGCATAACTCATTTGCAGTTCGCGTAAAATAATTTTTGAGGGCCGGCGCATGCTGGCACAAATGCAGACCCCGCATAATAGACCCATACAAAAGCATATTCACGGAATATACTTTTTCACTGGTCAGCTTATGCGGGTTCTGAGCTGGCGCAGCTCGTCCCGGCCCGTAAAACTTAGATTGATCTATCATAATGCTTTTATTTGCTTTTGCAACAACTTTAGGTACAAAATATATCACCAAATCTTGGCTATAATAGCAAAACCAAAAAAAACAAGAACCACAAGAATGCATTTCAGAAGATTTCCATCTTCCATAACTACTTCCCACTAGTTGAAGCAATATCTTCTCCATGCACTCATTGTTGATCTGTGAATTCTTGATCTTGTTTTGTTCATTCTTAATGCTTTCTTCATTCTTCATCTTTGATTTCGAAGAAGTCGACGTTGCTTCCCCTTTAGTTGCACATGCAGCCGCATCATTTCCTTCGATTGTATTAAGGAGTGCACTAACATTTATTAAATTTCTTTCTATCAACAAATCAATGTATTGGCCTTCCCAAAACCAAAATGAGCATCCATCGTCCTACACAAAAGATTGAGCAATCTCGAAGTGAGCTACGGTACTTGAACTTAAGAATGAGCTATGGAACGAGCTACCGCAAGTGCACTTACCCCGTCCTTTTCGCATTTGTAGAACACCCATCTGGGGTGCTTCGGCGTGCCCGAAGTGAGCCGCAGCACTTGGCGCAGGCAGTCGTCGCACTGTATGAGCGGCATCGGCAGGCCACAAAGACGCTGCGCGAGCACCGAGCCCCGGTGGACGGCCGGACGAGTCCATGCCCGCAAACCTTCGGTGGCGGCGGGCGGACGAACCCGCGCCTGCATGCGGCGATGCTTCCTTGCCTGGGCTGCGGGAGAGGCTCCCCGACCACTCCATCGCCTGGGGCAGCAACCGGCGGCCGAAAAAAAGCCAAATCCGGCGGCCGGCGATGAAGCGCCGCAGATCTGCAAATCCGGCGGTCTGCCGACGCAAGAAGGGAAGGGAGGCCTCGTGCGCGTGGAGGCCTTCCGGCGTGCTCCTGCCGGCTGCTCTCACCGGAATCTTGGGCGGCGGCGCGAGGGGGAGGAGGGGTGGTTGGTGGGAGAAAGCGCGGGATGAAATGTCCTCCCACCAACCGCTTCCTCTTATATGCAGGGCACCGCGGCCGGGGGGGGGGGGGCGTTTTCCCGGGTTGGGGCGGAGAATTTGCCGCGCCCCGCAAATTTTTTTACGGGCCAGGACGGGATGCGGGTTCTGATCGGGATGCTTTTTCGGTCCCGACTCGCATTTTTACGGTTATTTTACGTGTCGGGGCGGGATGCGGGGTCTGCTAGAGTTGCTCTTAGGCACGGATTCTTCATGGACCTGATGGGGTTCTGACACTGTTCTATCAGCTGCGCTGGTCGTCGTTGGGAATTGAGGCGTGTGGCGGTCAAGGATTTTTTGGGCAGCTAGAATATCGTGGAAGACTTCACTGATACTGTGTAAACTAATAGAGGGAGTACTATGCACGTTGTTAGGCCAACTCCAACGCTCGTACCCAAACGGACATGATTTTTGCCCCTTTGCATCCATTCTTGTTCGCCAACCCATAGATGTGCCCAATGCAACGGACGCATTTCAGCACATCGAAATTAAATTATTATTTTTGAAACGAGGCAAAAGATTTGCTATTTTCATTGATTAAAAAGGAGCGAGAATTGCCTGGTTAATTGACGGAAAACCGGGCTAAAACCGATACAATCCAACCCATATAACATGGGTACCACCGGCCAACCTGGCCACCGACATGGGATCACAGAGCTACAAAGAGGACAGCTGCACCGAAATCATGACGGCACATGCCAACAGAAGGCCACACGCACGAACAACTGACAGCTCCGACTCTGACGACGATCATCACAAGGGAATATGCAGGACTTGCGCCGACCATGCCCGCCGTAGCCGACCACCGAGCGCCTGTCATCGTCACCGCATGGACACCTCCACCACAGCTCCGACTTCAAAGCAACCAAGCAACCAACGGAAGAGCACCTTGGACACGCCGGGGAGATCCGACTACCGAAGCCCGAGCCGTGACCAAAGCTCCTCTCGACGCCATCATCGTTGCCAAACAGAAAGCAGCGCCCCCGAGATGGCCGCCTCAGCAAACTACGCGGCGAAGATGCCGCAAACCACGCGGTGAAGATGCCGCAACCCACGCGGCGAAGATGCCGCCATCCACTGGTCTCCAGGTTGTGGCCGGCTCTGAGACGATGCCCCCAAGGAGGAAGAAGACGTGAAGGCGCCTTCATCGCCCGATCTCGAAGATCTGAGGTTTCCCTCCAAAGCCAAGGCCGCGGGGAGGGGGAAGGAGCACCACACATCAGCAACGCTTTCAAGAAAGAGCACGACGCCCACGGGCGTCGCCGTCGCCAGATCCGGTAGAGGCCGGACATAGGATTTCTCCCGGAGATGCTCAACCACCACCTACCCGCACCATCGCAGCCAACGAACCCCATCCTGCCGAGGCCGACCTCGAACTGGTCGTGGGATCCCGAGACCCACCACGCCCAGATGCGCGCACCACCCCCCAGCCGAAGCCGCTTCCACCAAATCCGGGGCCGCCGCCCCGGCAGCCACCACCATGCCGGGCTGGCAAACTGGCCAGCTCCTCAGCACCAAGCCGGGAGGGGGGCCGCCACCCCGCCCCAACCCGCCGAGCAGGGCTGCCGGGCCGAAGCCGGAGCACCCCACTGCAGCCGCATCACCGTCGGGAGGAGCCTCGTCAAGCAGCCAGGAGCCGCCGTCCGCATCCCCACTCGCCGGATCCACGCGCCAGGAGCCGCCGGAGCGCCGCCAATAGCCAAGCCGTCCGCACCAGATCCCGTCGAGGTGCATCAAGGCCGCACCCGACGCACGCGCCGCCAAGCCCCTCGCCGCGCCAGCACCACTTGGCCGCGCCCGCCCGTGCACCGCGCGCCGCCACCCCGCGCTGCCTCGCCGCGCCGCCCCGAGCGCCAGCGCGCCCGAGCTCCCGCTGGAGCAGCCGGCCCGCGCCGCACCATCTCGAGCGGGAGGAGGAAAAGGAACCCCGCCGCCGCCGAGCCGCGCGGGCTTCGCCCGGCGACTCCTGCCGGCGGCGGCGAGGGGAGAGGGGGCGGCGGGGTGTGGCTAGTGGCGGCGGCTAGGGTTCGCTCCTGGCCGCTCGCGGGAGCGACCGAGGAGCTCAGCTACAACATGAAGAAATGTCCTTCCTCTAGTATCAAGTCCAGGCCATACATTAACTTAAACTAAAAAAGGACATAAATAACTTAGACTAAATAGAACACTCCCCGTGGTCGCTATCGTCCGCGGTGAGGTCAACGAAGGGCGGAGGCTGCCACAGGAAAAGTGCCGCCGGCACATGCGATGGTGTAGCGGGCGGCACCTGCTACGGCTGCGGTTGCGTCTGCACCACGAGGTTGCTGCTGCTGTGACCACGGCTCCGCGCCTACCTAACTGGTCAGGGCCGACACCAACTTCGGCGTGCAGGGCGCCATGGTCGTCGATGACTACGATTGCCCCACCAATGCCTCAAATGACATGGCCGGCTCCTCCTCCTTCTCCTCCACCTCCCACTCCCCCGGCTCGCGGGGATATCGCATGCGGCCGCCGGGACCTCCCATACGGAGAGCTGGATGAGCTCCGATAACTCCATGGCCTTTTTGAGGTCCTCGTCCTCTTCCTTGACGATCTGGGAGGCCTCGTCGGACACAGTGGCTCGAGGCGGTGGACTGGGAGCTGAGAACAGGAAATGAAAAACTTAGATACTCCTGTATGAACAACTCACATTGCATAATCTCTATTGCCTCTGGGCGCTTCCTTCGGATTTTTTTTATTTTTCCGCACGTGTTTTCGACTTTTTAATATATTTTTTCTGGGTTTTTTCGACATTTTGTTTTTCCATCGGTCTTCCTTAGCTTTTGGGCCGCGAAAAAAATGCGTTTTTTTGTTCCGCGAGAGGCATGATTTTACTTCCGCGAGAGCCACGGTTTTGCTTTTGAGAGAGGCACAACCATGCCTCTCGGAAATGATAAAAAAGGCATTTTCTATTTTTTTTCGTCAGAGGCACGGTTTTGTTTCCACGAGAGCACGGTTTTCCTTTCGCGAGAGGCACGACCGTGCCTCCGAAACTGAAAAAGAAAACATGTTTTCTGTTTTTATTTTCTTCCGCGAGAGGCACGGTTTTCTTTCGTGAAAGGCACGGTCGTGCCTCTTTCAGAAAGGAAAAAAACCTTGCTCCCGGTTAGGTTTTTTCATCTGGTTTTTCTGAAAAAAGTTCGTTTATGAGGAATAAATGGATCTAGAAAAAAAGAAAAACTTCCGGGTTGCGACAACTGGCGCACACAACCTAGAAAGATGTAAGTGATTTTTATGAGGAATACTCCTCAATTACTGATTTCGGTGAAACAGAGTAGTTTTGTTGAGAAAAAAGCAGGGAGTATGTAGAACTCATTTAAATGAGATATAATTTGGTCTCATTCACTTTAAAAATAAGAACAGATACAACCCACGCCAGCATACACGCATCTTATAGCATCACATTCAATGACTATAAAAAATGAATGAGACCAAACTATATCTCATTTAGATGAGTTCTAGCAAAACTAAAAAAAGCATGGGTTGAAATTCGAACTCACCTCTCTCCTGTCGTCTTCCGTGCGAGACCAGAACCATGGGCTAGACGGTACCCCTTCTTCTGCCAGAGCCGCCTGGACCGAGTCTAGGTGCACCAAACCCCCTTCTTTCCCTTCCCCACACCACAGATCGCTCACGTCACGGCTAGAAGGACAAAGCTGCGCAAAACCCTCCCTCCTCTCCACCACCAAAAGCAAGATGCTCCGACGCCTCGCCGGCGCCATCGCAGCGCCCCTCCGACGCTCCCTCTGCACGGCGGCCTCGCGCCCTCCCTGGGCCCTCACCTACAGGATGGCGCCGCTGGGCGCGCGGGGCGCGCCCCCGTCCTTGGACCTCCACAAGCCCCCCTGCGTCTCCCAGCTCTCCGTCCCCGCCCACCTGGCCGACGACATGGACTTGGCCGCCGTAAGCATCCAGGCCGCGAGCTGCGACGGCCTCCTCCTCCTCGACTTCGCCGGCACCCTCCGCAGCCCCGAGGGCACCCGCGACTACTACGGCCCGGGAGTGGCCGCCTTCGAACCGGGCGTGAGGCGCTTCGTGTGCAACCCTCTCAGCGGGCAGCTGTTCCACCTCCCGGTCCCTGTCCCCAGCATGGATGCCGAGAGGACGACCACGCCCTTCGGCCTGCTCACCCGATCCGACGGCCCGCCTGACAGGTTCGTGGTCGCCCAACTCTGCCGCCGGGAATGGGACGGCTAAAGGGTCGTGCGCCGCTTTCGGTCCGAGACAGGGGAGTGGGACGAGCCGCCGCTGTGCGTCCCGGCCACGGCCCCGGTTTGGGGCGCCATGCCAAATCACGAGGTGGTGGCGTTCGGCGACCGGCTGTGGTGGGTCGACCCTTACATCGGCGTCTTCTCCGTCGACCCGTTCAGCGACCGGCCGGAGCATGTCTTCGGCGTGCTGCCACGCCCGCTGCCCAACTTTGCCATTGAGGAGTGTCCGGCACTGTTCCAGCTCTTGGGTGTCAGCGAGGGGAAGCTGCGCTATGTCAAAATGACCACCAAGGAGCCGATTATGTTCTACTCCTTCTCGCTCGACGACGACAGATCCTCCTGGAAGCTAACACATGAGACGAGATTCAACATAGTCAAGCCTGACAAATCCATACCAATGGAGTGTGAAATGCCGTGGATTTCTGCAATTGATCCATTCAATGCCAACGTATTGTACTTGCAATTTGGTGGCTCTATTTATGAATTCGACATGGCTATGGGGGGCATTACTGGGAGGAGTTCTTTTACAGACAGCATCACGTCTCCGCACGACGGCTTTGTGCCTGTAATGCTCCCAAGGTGCCGTGAATCATACAACATGCCGTGTGCAGGTATATACTGCATATGCTTCTTTGAATCATTCGGACTGCACTTTAATTGTTAAGGTGCACAGGTTTTAGTTGAACATAGTACTGTAGTATTTTTCGCTTCATGTGCACGGAACCTTGTGCACAGCATTGATATATTTGTTAATTGACCCTAATTGTATCTATATTGAAGTTTCTGAAAATGTTGTGTAGACTTAATCATTGCATATAGGCCGATACTTTTCAGAACTAAACTGGCCATTATTAGAGGTGATCTATGCTGAAACTAAATGCCGCAGGCGGAATTATGTATTACTCCCTCCGTTCCTAAATATTTGTCTTTCTAGAGATTTCAACAAGTGACTACATACGGAGCAAAATGAGTGAATCTACACTCTAAAATATGTCGACATACATCCATATGATGTAGTCCATTTGAAATGTTTAAAAAGACAAATATTTAGGAACGGAGGGAGTACTAGAGAATCTGGTGTATTTTGTTGATTGCAATGGACATGGGATTGTATATCATGTGGAGTAAAAATGTTTTTCTTCTCTATTTAATGTTAACATATGTCCGTGCAACTGTCATGTTAAATGCCTAAGCAGTATTTTCTGATCCAATTCTTGTTGTGATGAAGAAACATATACATTTGTGTTGTTGTATCTATGGATAGAACTGAAGGAACACTTTCGAGCAAGACAGAGGCAAATTCCTACAGGCCAGAATCTGGAGAAGAACAAAAACAGAATGCCAATTGCACAAGGAAGACTTTGGCGGACATGCTAGTTCGTGCTGACAAAGACCAGAGAAATTGAAGCACGAAAGCTAACTTATCTTTGGTAACTCATCTTAAATAATTATTTCTTATTGGGCACCCCTTCTTATTTTTTAGTCGTATCGTTTCCTTTCTCGAGTTCATGATTCTGCATATCTCCTACATTTGCTATATGTTACTTGCAGGGGCAAGTAGTTTGGTCATGTTTCTGAGTGTATTTTTGGATGGTAACCAAAACTAACCGTACCAAAATTTTGGTCATGGCTAAAATTTTGGCTCTTGTTGGTTTATTGCCAATATTTTCGTATGCACATGCACTCTAGCAATGCCAACTCTAGTTCCTTTTTCACTTGTATATACTGTCTTCAGTGCTTTTGTACAAGAGTATTGTCTGAACTACTGTAGTACCAGGCTGGTCTGACTTGACCCATTTTTTTCCGAAAAGAGGGGAAAGTCCCTCGGCCTCTGACTTAACCCAAACATAATTAAAATGAGGAAAAGGCTAAAGATGTCCTGCCTTTTCACCTTGCTAAGTTTTGCTCTTTCGCTAGTCACTAATCCTGATATGTTATTACCAAATCAAGACTGAACTGAATTATGTTGCTTGCTAGTATCTCCTACAAGTAACCTTGCTGTGTTTGAGATTTGCAAAATAGACATACAACATTGTTTTCTGGTACGAGTATATCGTGCATTTTTTTTTTGTAGAAAATCATCCGGTAGTATTCTGGTATTTCTGTTTTACCGTTTACTCTTTTGCCTCGCAGATTCCTTACAATGGACCGACAACTGAGCTGGTGGTGGTACTGGAAGACATGAACTCTCATTTTTGGGGAATTCTGGGACAATCTTGGTGTGTTCCGTTTGCTGATGCTCTCTCTGAACAATGTTCTTGGCGCACCCATTAAATAGAATGACTGCATTCCAGCGGCAATTTAGATAGATCAGTCTGTTTTCTTTTTGTTTTTTTTTTTGGCGAAAAAGATAGACCAGTCTGTTACTTAAAAGACACGATGCTTATCTTCTCTGCAGAATGTTATTTGCACCGAAGTATTTAGTTTTCGTTGGTTTACTTTGCTCATCACTGAGATCATATAATATTTTTGATCGGATTGGTTTGGTGCATAGGTCATTTACGTGCTAGTCATGATAAGAAATGCATGCGCTCTTTTTAATCTGGAATACAATGACCATAAAATACTCTTTCCAGTGTAATGCGGGCAATTTTTATGGCACGGTGGAAAAAGATGGGTCTGGATCCTCTGCAGTACTGTACAATGATGTAGGGTCACTGTCGTGTGGACCCGGTGATGAAGTCATGTACCTAGGATAGGGTCATGACCCTGTCTAAAGTACCCTACCCAAGGACATCTTTAGAAGAAGCTGCCTTCTAGTCGTCCAAGAGGGATTCCACTCGACAGACTTGAAGACACTCGACCATGAAGACACCCGACCATGAAGACTCACTCGACCACTCTGTATCTAAACGGTCTGTAATTAAGTAGTCTTTATGGTCATGAAGACACTTTATGTGAGGCGTTACCAGTAACGCCAGGCCTTAATGTACTTTAAACCCTCCGCTACGTGGGCTGGCTGGGGTCTTGGCATCCTCTATATAAGCCACCCCCCTCCACTGGCAGAGGGGTTCGCACCCCTGTAGCTCATACACTTATAATCCAGTCGACCGCCTCCGGGCTCCGAGACGTAGGGCTGTTACTTCCTCCGAGAAGGGCCTGAACGCGTAAATCTCTTGCGTATACAACTCCTCCATAGCTAGGATCTTGCCTCTCCATACTTACCCCCCATTCTACTGTCAGTCTTAGTACCACGACAGTTGGCACCCACCGTGGGGCTGGTGTCTTAGCAGCTTATTGGAGAAGTTGCAATTGTTCCGATCGCCTTCATCATGGTTTCTGGCGGAGTTATGGTCGAGGTCCGCGAGATCCGTCTCGGCGCGCTCACGTTCATCGCCGACGACTCCGCTTGGCTCCAGGAGGCTCCACTCGACATTGACGCGCTTCCCGTCCGCGGGGCAACACACTTTCGCGCATGTGTCCGCGGCGTCCTACTGCGGCAACCGTTGGCCCCATACCGGTCGACTCCTGCATCGTCCTCACTCCCTATCTCCCGCCAGCGCAAGCGTTCTAGTAGGTCGAGGCTTCAGCGGTGGTTGAAACACGCAGTGGCGCGCCAATCGGCCACCATCCAAGTCGCGGCGATCGAGCCCGACGAATCTCTCTATGGCCTGTTCGATCTGTCGACTGGCTCGAGACCGCATCCGAATGCGACAACAGTGACCCAGCGGCGGAGGTCCTGATGGTCAATGGGCCTCGTAGTCCTCCCGGCTTCCCCCGCACCGATAGAGCGGACGGTGGAGGGGACCCCGCACAAGTCCACGAGGAATATCAACCCGAGCCACTTACTTCTCTGCAAAGAGAAGAGCTTCACCGCCGGAATATGGATGCTCTGCATACTCGCATCATAGGAGAAACCCCCGAGGCTTGTGCCTTGGAGGATGCGCGTTTAGCCAACTTGGCTGAGCGCACTCGACTGGAGAACCTCCAGCGGGCACTCAGCGAGCGCGCGCGGCAACGAGTTCCAGACTCCAGTCGACGTCAACTCTTTCCGCCGATGACTCAGGTATACTGAACCCCAATTCAGAATCTAGCAGCTGCGGCCCGGATAGTGGAGTCGATTCAGCCCTCTCAATCGGAGGCTGGCAGAGGCTTGATGCAAATCAGGGATTTGCTCCGGGCATCAGGAGATCAGAATTCAGTCGTATCACAGTCGCGCAATAGGATTCACAGTCGATCCGTCGCTGCGAATACCATTCAGTCACCTCACAGCCCCAGATCACCTCCGCGGCGTGAGGGACGTGGGGGTCGACGTGATCCATATGATGACCGATTCGATCGCGATGATCGGCGTCGAGTGCCTACCCCTCCCCCAAGAGGTGGGTCTTACATCCCTCGGCAACAAGATGACAGACGCCAGCACAGTGTTGGCCGAAGAGCTCCGGTCGACCCCAGGGAACCAGGCTTTGATGCGAGATCCATTATCGTGCAAGGTCTGGTCGACCGGAACAGAGCTCACCGTGAAGGCCATGACAGAGACGCGACCACCAGCAGCAGGGTTCATGTTTCAGGACCAGAGTGTTTTAGCAGAGCCATCAGGTCCACAGTGATCCCTCCCAACTTCAGGTTGGCGACTGGGGTGAGTAAGTTCACCGATGAGTCTAAGCCTGATACTTGGCTTGAGGACTACCGAGTGGCTGTTCAGATTGGCGGTGGCAATGATGAGGTGGCCATGAAACACCTACCTCTCATCTTGGAGGGCTCGGCCAGAGCCTGGCTGAATCAATTGGCGCCTAGCAGCATTTACACTTGGGAAGATCTTGCCCGAGTGTTTGTCAGGACATTCAAAGGAACTTGCAAGCGACCAGCAGGTTTGACCGAGCTACAAGTTTGCGTGCAAAAGTCGGATGAGACCTTGAGAGATTACATCCAGAGGTGGATCACGTTGCATCATACAGTGGAAAATGTATCTGATCACCAAGCAGTATGTGCCTTCAAGGAAGGCGTTAAGAACAGAGAGTTGAGTTTGAAGTTTGGTCGGACCGGAGACATGACCCTGAGTCGAATGATGGAGATCGCCACCAAATATGTCAATGGTGAAGAAGAGGATCGACTCTGGAGTGGTAAATACAAGCCAAGCCAGTCGGAAAAAGGAAATTCTAGTCGAAAGCAGAAGCGGAAAGCCGAACCCGCTGCTCCTGGAGAAGCCTTGGCTGTGACTCAGGGCAAGTTTAAAGGAAAACCCAAAGGATCCTGGAACCCCAAGAAGGTGAAAGACAAGGAAGGAAACGATGTGATGGACTTGCCATGCCATATCCACACGAAAAAAGATGAAGAGGGTAACTTCATCTACCCAAAGCATACTACTCGTCAGTGCCGGCTCTTAATCCAGCAGTTTCAAGGAAAACAGTCCAAGGGTAAGGAGAAGGAGTCATACAAGGCTGAGGACAAAGAGGGCAGTGATGAAGAATATCCCCATGTCAATTCCACTCTGATGATTTTTGCTGATATTGAGAGCAAAAGTCGACTGAAAGTTATCAACCGTGAGGTGAATATGGTTGCTCCGACAATGCCCAGTTATCTGAAATGGTCTCAGACTACCATCACATTCGACCAGTCCGATCATCTGACGCACATAGCCACCCCTGGGAGGCAAGCTTTGGTGGTCGACCCTGTCGTCGAAGGCACTCGACTGACTAAGGTACTGATGGATGGCGGCAGTGGATTGAATATACTGTATGCAGAGACGCTAAAGGGAATGGGCATTCTGATGTCCAGACTCAGTTCCAGCAACATGAGTTTCCATGGAGTCATACCTGGAAAGAAGGCTGAGTCACTCGTCCAAATAGCCCTCAATGTGGTCTTCGGCGATTCGAAGCATTTCCGCAAAGAAAAGTTAACATTTGAAGTTGTGGATTTCCAGAGTGCTTATCACGCCATTTTAGGCAGACCAGCCTACGCACGATTCATGGCTCGACCATGTTATGTGTACCTCAAATTGAAGATGCCTTGTCTCAAAGGGGTGATCACCATCACTGGCAATCGGAAAAAGGCAGAAGAGTGCTTTCAGAAAGGCTCGAAGATCGCTGATGCTCAGATGGCGGTAGTAGAACTACAGGAATATCAGAAAACCGCAGATCCGAGTGATTTGTTGCGAGCCAAGAAGCCTGCTACCGAATTAGCATTCCAGTCGTCTGGTGAGACCAAGCCGGTTCACATCCACCCGACCGACCCCAATGATGCTCCGACTCATATCTCCACAACACTCGACTCCAAATAGGAAGAAGCGCTCATCCAGTTCCTCCGTGAGAACTGGGACATCTTCGTATGGAAGCCTGCTGACATGCCGGGTGTTCCCAGGGGGCTGGCTGAGCATCGCCTACGAGTCGACCCAAAGATAAAACCTATGAAAGAACATCTTCGACGGTCCGCCATCCAGAAGAGAAAGGCCATTGGTGAAGAGGTAGCTCGGCTCCTGGCAGCGGAGTTTATCCGAGAGATTTACCACTCCGAGTGGCTCGCCAATGTTGTCATGGTCCCCAAGAAGGACAAGTCACTTTGCATGTGCATTGATTTCAAACATATCAATCGGGCCTGCCCAAAAGATCATTTTCCTCTCCCTCGCATCGACCAAATTTTCGACTCGACTGCGGGATGTGAGAGATTGTCTTTTTTAGACGCCTATTCCGGGTACCATCAGATCCGTCTGTATGGACCCGATGAGATCAAAACAGCTTTCATCACTCCATTCGGGTGCTTCTGCTATGTCACCACGCCATTCGGCCTCAAGAATGCCGGAGCCACGTTCATGAGGATGATTCAAAAGTGTTTACTCACTTAGATCAGTCGGAATGTGGAAGCGTACATGGATGATATTGTGGTCAAGTCATGAAAGGGTTCCGACCTGTTGACCGACCTCGCTGAAACATTTGCCAATCTCAGGAGGTATGATATCAAGCTTAATCCATCAAAATGCACATCCGGAGTTCCTGGTGGAAAGTTACTCGGTTTTCTCGTTTCAGAACGAGGAATCGATGCTAACCCAGAAAAATTTGGCACCATACTCCGAATGAAACGTCCTGTGCGTGTGCACGATTTCCAGAAGCTTACTGGATGCTTAGCCGCGTTAAGTCGATTCATCTCTCGCCTCGGTGAAAAGGCATTGCCTCTTTATCGACTAATGAAGAAGTCAGACAAGTTCGAGTGGACTCCAGAAGCTGATGCAGCGTTTGCCGAGCTAAAAGCTCTGCTCTCCACCCAGCCGGTGCTTGCTGCTCCAATCGGCAAAGAGCCTCTATTGCTTTACATTGCAGCCATAGGACAAGTCGTCAGTATAGTACTTGCGGTCGAGCGGGAAGAAGAAGGGAAAGCCTTCAAAGTTCAGCGCCCAGTGTATTATCTTTCCGAAGTTTTGACCCCATCGAAGCAAAGATACCCTCACTATCAGAAGCTTGTGTATGGGATCTACATGACCACGAAGAAGGTTGCTCATTATTTCTCTGATCATTCCATTACAGTCGTCAGCGACGCCCCACTGTCAGAGATTCTGCACAACAGAGATGCAACTGGTCGAGTGGCGAAATGGGCGATTGAACTCCTTCCTCTTGATATCAAGTTTGAGGCAAAGAAAGCCATTAAGTCCCAAGCAATAGCAGATTTCCTTGCCGAGTGGATTGAACAACAACAGCCGACTCAAGTTCACTCGGAGCATTGGACCATGTTCTTTGATGGCTCTAAAATGTTAAAAGGTTCCGGTGCTGGGGTAGTATTGGTTTCCCCTCGAGGAGATAAGCTCAGATATGTGCTCCAGATCCACTTTGATTCCTCCAATAATGAAGCAGAATACGAGGCACTTTTATATGGGTTGCGCATGCCCATTTCACTCGGCGTCCGTCGCCTGATGGTTTATGGTGACTCAGATTTAGTGGTCAATCAGGTGATGAAGGAGTGGGACGTTAGAAGCCCAGCCATGACTGGATACTGCAATGCAGTGAGAAAGCTTGAGAAGAAATTTGAAGGGTTAGAGCTCCATCATATACCCCGACTGAAGAATCAAGCGGCTAATGATTTGGCGAAGATAGGTTCCAAGAGAGAAGCTATTCCCAGTGACGTGTTCTTGGAGCATATCCACACTCCATCAGTTAAAGAAGATCCTTTTACCGAAGAAGCTCCGCAGCCTAAGAGTGTCACAGATCCGACTGTAGTTGAAGTTCCAGCAGTGGTCGACCTGATCATGGAAGTGTTGGTGATCACTCCCGATTGGATAGTGCCATATATCGCGTATATCTTAAGGAAAGAGCTCCCAGAGGATGAAGAAGAGGCTCGACAGATCGTCTGCTGATCTAAAGCCTTTACCGTGATAAGGGGACAGTTGTACAGGGAAAGCGCGACTGGAGTTGGTCAGAAATGCATAACGCCGGAAGAAGGTCGAATAATCCTTGACGACATCCACTCGGGGACCTGTGGCCATCATGCGTCCTCTCGGACCATTGTAGCCAAAGCATACCGAGCCGGATTTTACTGGCCAAGAGCGAATGAAATGGCAAAGGAGATAGTCGACAAGTGTGAGGGATGTCAATTTTACTCCAATATGTCACACAAGCCCGCCTCAGCTTTAAAGACCATACCACTCATCTGGCCCTTTGCTGTATGGGGATTAGATATGGTTGGACCCCTGAGAACAGACAGAAGCGGTTACACCCATGTGCTGGTAGCAGTCGACAAGTTCACCAAGTGGATTGAAGCTAAACCCATCAAGAACCTTGATGCCGGCACTGCTGTCAGCTTCATAAGAGAGTTGATATTCAGATATGGAGTCCCACACAGTATAATCAATGACAACGGGTCAAACTTCGATTCTGAGGAATTCAGAGCGTTTTGCACATCTCATGGCACACGAGTCGACTATGCTTCAGTCGCTCATCCTCAGTCGAATGGACAGGAAGAACGAGCAAATGGCTTGATTCTCAAAGGGTTGAAACCCCGATTGATGCGTGATCTCAAGCACGCAGCTGGTGCATGGATCGACGAGCTTCCGTCAGTGCTCTGGGGGTTACGGACCACACCTAACCGGTCGACTGGGAGAACTCCGTTCTTCTTGGTCTAGAGAGCTGAAGCGGTCTTGCCGAGTGACCTGCTTCACAACGCTCCCCGAGTCGAGCTTTACACCGAGTCTGAAGCAGAACAAGCCCGGCAGGACGCAGTCGACCTTCTAGAGGAAGAAAGGGAGATGGCTTTGATCCGATCGACCATTTACCAACAGGACTTGCATCGCTTCCACGCCAAAAACGTGAGGAGTCGAGCCTTCCAGGAAGGAGATTTGGTTCTCCGAGTGGATCAGCAGAAACCACACAAGCTCGCTCCTTCTTGGGAAGGCCCCTTCATCGTCACCAAGGTTCTCCACAATGGAGCATACCGTCTTTACAATGTCGAGCACCAGATTGACGAGCCCCGAGCTTGGAACGCGGAGCTTCTCCGCCCCTTTTATACTTAAGTATTCACTCGGATGAGTTGTAATAAAAGTACTTCTGTAGTTTATTTATCAAAGACAAGAGCTTTATAATTTTCCCAGTGATTGTCGTTACTTTTGTCTGCATAAAGCAGTCCCCCAGTGGGTGGCTTAGCTGTGAATCCGTTTCACCTAAGTCTGTAAAAAAAATCCTTACCGAGTGGTGAGCCAGCCTCCCACTCGGGGGCTTAGCTGCGAATCCGTTTCGCCTAAGTTTAAACAAAATCCTACCGAGTGGTAAGCCAGCCTTCCACTCGGAGGCTTAGCTGCAGTCCAAGTACTCGCCTAAGTTTAAACAAATCCTACCGAGTGGTAAGCCAGCCTTCCACTCAGAGGCTTAGCTGTAGTCCAAGTACTGTAGCGACCCGACCTCAGACGGTCAAGCCTCTGTGTTACTGTGCCATCCCTGGATCAGTATGCTGGCACACACAGTACATCAATGTATATATCAAAGTGCAATCACATGTATAAATAACGTAAAATGATATATACCTCATAATACTCAGCGGAAACAATCAAACGGGTGTGGAGTCCCATCAACGCCATCGGCAGGTTGAGTGTAGACCGTAACCCTGTATCGTAATTCTTACTCGTCGAGGAAATATCTGCAACATGATACGTTGCAGCCGTGTAGGTCAGTACATTGAATGTACCGGCAAGATCACAATAAAAAGAACAGATGATAAAACTATACTAAATGCATTATGGCTTTGTGGCTCTGTATCTGAATTTTGTTTGCGTAAAAGCTGGTTTTATTTTACCTACATCAAAGGCAAAAGTGAAGTCTGTACTATGGAGTTTTCTATCATGACATGGTTCCGCCAACCGATGTCTCATAGCCCAAAATCATCATAGGTTGCCCACAATTAAGTTATCAGTCCAGTGTTGAGAGTTCTGAGATAGATCCAAGTCCAGAGGCTCAAATTGTCCGTAACCGGGGACACGGCTAATCGATTAGGTTTAAACCCTCTGCAGAGGTTTGTACACTTTTCCCGCAAGATTCGATCCCTCTCTTTACGTTCTCGTACTTCAGAGTGTTTGAGAACAAGATGACCGAAACATGGTCTTCCAAAGAGTTCCTCTGACCACTGTCCGGTACTCAACCCATCCTACCGTAGTTCTACATCTGCTAGTACCGTCCCAGCCAGAGTCACAACTAAGGTCAACCAAGCCAGAGCCCATAATGACTTGCGGTTGCACAGGTAAGCTTCCGGGCGTGAAGTATTCTTCCGTCTCTTTGAGTCTGGGTGAAGCTTTCCGCAAGATGTCATGGCGCTTCTCCATGCATCCCGGCCAACCACTGGTTTCTCCAGGGTGCCCGTCAACCGTCCTTCACCCAGTAGTGTGTATTGAATTCTTGTCTTGAGTCTTGAAGTCTTGAGGCCTTGAAGATGCAGTCCTTGCAGATTCCATCATGGAGTTGTCGTCATTGACGTAGAGCCTCCATTCTCACACCACTCCCGAGCACTCATACCAAACCCCGTCTACTATAGCGTAGCATTAAAATAATTAACGTCCCGGGCTTGGTAACAGGGTGATGGGTTCCTACCTCATGCATACTACTCAACTACAAGGATTTCAATAACACTACTGAGGGGTGGTTGTAAAGGTGCCACTAAATGCAATAAAACATAGGTAAGAAAAGCATGGTCAAAGTGAACTTGCCTGGTGATGTTGACGAAGAAGAATTATCGTTCTCAAGAAATAACTTGATAGACTACTCGTCACTCTCTGATGAAATCTATGTAACAAACATATCATTCACATAAGCACTCACACTAACAATCAAAACAAAAGGGAGAGTGAATAAGAATCCGAAGGAACTTCAAATAAAACTAGGGAGTCTTCTTCTACAACATTCACAAAAATAGTTTTGTCTAACGGAAAGTAAAACACTAAAATAACAGAGAATAAAATATAAATTTATTTAAGACAAAAAAAAGTATTTTTTTTCATAAAGCTATTTTGAAAGTATTTTCAATTGGGAGTTAAAACAGTAGAGAAATCCATTGCAAGTTATTAGCGAACTTGAATTGATTTCACGATAACAAAATAAAAATAAATATAAAAACTTGTTGAACACCTACTGTTTAACTAATAGAAACCAAACATAAACTTTCTGAAATATAAAATAAAATAATTTAAAAACAACTATAGAAAGGAAGTAGCTATAATTCGAATAGAACTAAAACAGAATTTGTTTTACATGAAATAATAAGCTAAAAATACTCAAACAATTTTGAAGTTTTTACCACTGGTAAATATGATCACTAGTGATCAGTAGAAAAAAAGAATCAAATAAAAATCTATTTTTAAACTCCCGGAATAAGCAAAACAAGCTTTAATTCAAATCTGATCTAACTCAATTTTTATAAATCCAAACATAGACAAATTATATATTTTTGGAAACTACAAGAAAATTGTGATCTAACGCAAAAAGAATCAGCATCATTGGACTTCTAGATCAAAAGTTATAAGCTAAACAAGAACGGAACTAAATCTGTTACGGAAATAAATCTGAAAACGAAAACGGAGTTACCTGTACGTGAGGTAGAGATGGCAGGAAGGTGACGGCGATGTGGAGGGCTGCTCCGGCGAGGGGGCGAGGTCGCCGGCAAGGGTGGGGGTGGCGGAGGAGGGGGTCGGCGCTTGGGGAGGTGGCGCTGGGCGATGGGGAGGTTCCAGGAGAGCTCCTGGTGAGCGTTTCTAGGCAGGAAAAGGAGGACGGTGGCGAGGAGGCTACGGGCAGGGAGGGGGCGTGCTGATGGGAAAAATGGAACGAGGAGAGGGAGGGGGTTTTATAGGCGGTCTCGGGAGGCGCTGGGATGGAAAGACGAGGGAGATCGGGAAGGTGGAGTTTCCTGTCTCCATGGATATGGAAAGCTTCTGTAACGTGAGAGGAAACAGAGGAAGGAGATGATCTCTTGTTGGGCTAGAATAGGAAAGTGCTTAATGGGCCAGGTTTTTCCTAATAAAAACGATTCCATTCCTATTTTTAAAATTAGGAAACTAAAACAATAAAAAGGGAAATCAAATCAATTCGGAATAAAGAGTTTTTATATACTAAAATTATCAGAAAAATAAAATGTAGATGATGAGCATTATTCCACGGCCAAAATAAAAACTTAAAAAAAATGTTTTTCAGAAAATCCCTAAAGGCTTTATTTCTTTTTGCAAATAATTTTTAAATAAAAACTTTGGTTTTTCTTGGCTCAAATATTTTCAAAAATGCCCCTGATTTTGGAGGGTCATTTTCCTCCGCTCTTTCTTGCTTGCAAGAATTTATTTTTCGGGGTATTTCTCGGGGAAGAAAAATAGAGAAGCAAGTGCAAATATTTGAAAGAATTAAATTGCAAAACTCCGTTCAAATTCTTTATAGTTGAAGAAGTCATGTCATCTTCTCTCATTGATTTTAATAGGATGAATTTGAATTTACCGGAGAAGGGGAAAGTCATTTTATTCCCTCTCATTCAAAAGTTTTTGAAAAGGTTCAAATTTCACTCAAGTTTAATTCACTCAAGCAAACAAACAAACAATTCAATTAATTATATTAACATTCCAAAATTTGGGATGTTACAAACCTACCACACTTAAAATGAATCTCGTCCTCGAGATTCGAAGAGGCTAGCAAGGAAAAGGTTAGGGGTTGGGGTCTTCTAGCAAATGTCTTGGTCAGAAAGGTCAGGGGTGCTACCACACTTAAAAACAAGGTCATGGTTCCAATAAACTCAGATATTTCCTCTGGAGTGTTGACAATGTATGTCTCTTCACATATCCTACAATAGCTCCTTCACCAAAGCTCTTCTGTCAGAAGCATAGAGTTTTCCTCAGAATCTTGGGTCGGTTCGTCAAAGTTGTGGTTCGTCCGAGACTGGATCTTCTTAGCTGATAGGTCCGTGTCCATTCTAGTCAACTATCGAAATACTCATGGTGGTCTACAATTTATGGTTTCTCCTGCAGAAAACGGGTCTGGGTTGAACCTCACCGTATAACCTACGATTGGCAACGGTTGCCTGTAAAGGGGTTCCATCGTCCTACCATTCTATGGTTTCATGGCTTATCGCGTCGACACCCTTCAAAGGTTTTTGAGGCTCTCTGATTTTCCATCAACATATGATAGTTCCTGATAGAAGTCTTCGGTATGGGGGCCAATCCATCCCGTACTTGAATCATTACCACATACGTAAACAGTGAATCACGTATTCTAACACTTGGGCATACTCACAAGCATTGCAGAATTTCTCTTGTTCTCGAACTAGGTTCGAGTAAATCCATGGTTTCTGCAAGCCAAACAAAACATCTATCGTCACTTCACCACTCTCAGGTTTTTGCGTAACCTCCTACGAAACATATGCTGATTGGATTACTGATTCTTCCAAATTGATTCCTTTATCAAGGTTACATCTGTTCCTTTTCAAAATCCTGGGCCTGTGGGTTATGGCCCACTTCAACACTAGTGCAGCTTTAACTCATCCTTGGAGTAACTCTCATGTTACACCTCCTTTAATTCCAGTAGTACTCTGTTTCTTCATACCATCATATCAAAAGCAAAACTCCAACTTATTTTGTCCAGCTTCCTTCTATGGACCGTCATGAATAACACATTTCTTTCTTCATTGATCCTGTGGCTTTACGGAGTACTACGGCACCAAAGACAAATGCACTAGTTTATCCATAAATCTCATTTTTCATATCAATCCTTTAGTACATCCTTAACCATTTTTCGTGAATCCAAATTCCAAAAGTTTATTACAAATGTCGCCACCCACATGGTTCGGTATGGTCAGACATTACTTCTAACTTTATTTATTTATCTTTCTCGAGGATTCTTCAGTCCCACTGGAATTGTGCGACATGCGCCTTGAAATCTTCAATCTTCTGTTTCATCGTGGTGGCCTTGAGCTTGACCTCCATCATCTCTGCATGCACTTCGCTTAGGTATTCCTGAGTATAACGGAGTCTTGCTTCAAGTATTTCTCCGATCTGGCGTATGGCTTCCATGGCTGCTTCACGAACAGCATCGAAGAAAGTTGCTTGTGGCACACGTGAAATGAAAAAGTACTGCCCCATCATCTTTGGGCAAACTCCTTTCAAATGGTGGAGGTGTACCTCCACATACCAAAGTTCCACTCCCTTTTGCATGAAAGGGTAGCCTTTGTAGATTGCATCTCCTTCAAGGTGAATATGCTTCATCATGTCCTTCAGGATCTTCGGGTAATCATGATCACTTGTCAGGGTCATGATTGTTTCCGGACCTTTAAGGAAAGACTCATAAAGGGTCGTCATCTGCAGTTGTGAAACAGAAATGATGCTCAGAATAAGGTACTTATCCCCTGGGGCATACATTCATATCATCCAAACAGAACTTCAAACTCAATTTCCAATTTCCTGTTTATGCATCACAACTCATCTTCTTCCATGTTCATCAAGAATATTAATTTCCAAGATAAGATAAAATATGACAACTCCTTAAAGCTTTTCAGCATGTGACATTACAACTTTATTGAGTCATGAACTATTACAATCTCAGAGTAATCTATTACATAACTCAACTCATTGAGCTCATGAAAATGAAATTGCTTTCTACTACTCTTATTATCCATATCAAAATTCCAGCTACTCAACTCCAGCTTTCATCTTGTCGGGACTTTTAATAGCATAATGTCCTGCCTCCTTGCAGCGAAAACAAATGACTTCTGACATGTCTCGGGGCTTCTTTGTGATTATGCGTGCTCCTTGGATTCTTGGCTTCTTTTCTGGACATTTACTAGCGTAATGACCTAAATCCTTGCACCTGTAACAGGTGATATGACTCAAGTCCTTCTCTGCAAAAATTGTGTTGTTCTCGGGTTGCCTTCTTTTTCTCTTCCTGGATTTCTCTGTAATGATCAGAGTTTCTATTTCCCGAGGATCAAACTTCACTACTGCTCTCGGGAAATATCCCAGATACTCTTTTATTCCCTTGGGGCAGTACTGCGAAAAATGTCCTTCTTCTCCACATGAATAGCAGGCATTGGAGTAAAATCTGTTGAGGCCTTCTCCATCAGGGTCTTCAACACATTCCTTCATCACAGGTTCTTTCATAACTTCTCGGAGGGCTTCTTTCATTCCTTCTTCCTGCTCCTGAATAGTTTGTTGCACCATGGGGTAAATGTGACACTGGGTCGGGTAGTGGGTGGTTCCTTCACACAAGAAACAAGTCACCTGACTAGTTGGGCATTCCTCAGCTGGGTGTTTCTCCTCACAATGAGGGCATCCATCCTTGTGTTCCTCCTGGGTGTGTCCTATTTCTCCGCAAATCTTGCAGGCACAAGGTTTATTTCTTGGTGTATCATGGTGCTTCCGGGTAAGACGTGATCTCAACAGGGTCTTCTTGAATTCCTCCCAAGTTCTTGCTCCATTAAATCCTTGTATGGCTTGATGCATTTTCCACCAGGTTGCAGCACTTTCTGTAAAGCACTGAAGAGCGTATTGAACCTCATACTTCCTTGGAATCAAATTGCTCCCGAAGTGATTTTCCATGTTCTGAATCCATAGCTCTGCCTCCGGCTGAGTCTTCGGTTCAGAGAATATCAGTCCAACTTCATTCATCATCTATGGGGTTCAAAAGTTTTGGGATGAGATATGAGAGAGGCGGGGAGGGATATACACACAATACAAACAATAGTTTTTGAAGAAACAAGTTTTACTTTGTGGCTGTCGGAAAACATCAAACAAATGACAGCTCACAAATCGTTGTATCTAACGTAAGTGTGTAACAGGGGTTTGGTCTTCTAAAGGTCAAATCTCTTCAGATCCTTCAAGTTTTCGGAGTCTTCAACTGTTGTAGCTTCTAATACATGGTGAAATCCTCTTTACTCTGAAAGGGTCATCAATTCCTTCTTGGAGCGTCTTCAGTTGATCCTCCGGTTGATTAAAAGGGAAAAGGGGTATATTCTAACTATTTGAGGTGAGAGTGTCAGAAGAGATGAGAAGTAAGAGTCTTTTTGTAAATAGAGTTTTTGAGATATCCTGTCCTAGGGCTTTCCGATGTCTAGGGTCACGTCCTACAGTCAACATGTGCTCTGATACCATTTCTGTAGCGACCCGACCTCAGACGGTCAAGCCTCTGTGTTACTGTGCCATCCCTGGATCAGTATGCTGGCACACACAGTACATCAATGTATATATCAAAGTGCAATCACATGTATAAATAACGTAAAATGATATATACCTCATAATACTCAGCGGAAACAATCAAACGGGTGTGGAGTCCCATCAACGCCATCGGCAGGTTGAGTGTAGACCGTAACCCTGTATCGTAATTCTTACTCGTCGAGGAAATATCTGCAACATGATACGTTGCAGCCGTGTAGGTCAGTACATTGAATGTACCGGCAAGATCACAATAAAAAGAACAGATGATAAAACTATACTATATGCATTATGGCTTTGTGGCTCTGTATCTGAATTTTGTTTGCGTAAAAGCTGGTTTTATTTTACCTACATCAAAGGCAAAAGTGAAGTCTGTACTATGGAGTTTTCTATCATGACATGGTTCCGCCAACCGATGTCTCATAGCCCAAAATCATCATAGGTTGCCCACAATTAAGTTATCAGTCCAGTGTTGAGAGTTCTGAGATAGATCCAAGTCCAGAGGCTCAAATTGTCCGTAACCGGGGACACGGCTAATCGATTAGGTTTAAACCCTCTGCAGAGGTTTGTACACTTTTCCCGCAAGATTCGATCCCTCTCTTTACGTTCTCGTACTTCAGAGTGTTTGAGAACAAGATGACCGAAACATGGTCTTCCAAAGAGTTCCTCTGACCACTGTCCGGTACTCAACCCATCCTACCGTAGTTCTACATCTGCTAGTACCGTCCCAGCCAGAGTCACAACTAAGGTCAACCAAGCCAGAGCCCATAATGACTTGCGGTTGCACAGGTAAGCTTCCGGGCGTGAAGTATTCTTCCGTCTCTTTGAGTCTGGGTGAAGCTTTCCGCAAGATGTCATGGCGCTTCTCCATGCATCCCGGCCAACCACTGGTTTCTCCAGGGTGCCCGTCAACCGTCCTTCACCCAGTAGTGTGTATTGAATTCTTGTCTTGAGTCTTGAAGTCTTGAGGCCTTGAAGATGCAGTCCTTGCAGATTCCATCATGGAGTTGTCGTCATTGACGTAGAGCCTCCATTCTCACACCACTCCCGAGCACTCATACCAAACCCCGTCTACTATAGCGTAGCATTAAAATAATTAACGTCCCGGGCTTGGTAACAGGGTGATGGGTTCCTACCTCATGCATACTACTCAACTACAAGGATTTCAATAACACTACTGAGGGGTGGTTGTAAAGGTGCCACTAAATGCAATAAAACATAGGTAAGAAAAGCATGGTCAAAGTGAACTTGCCTGGTGATGTTGACGAAGAAGAATTATCGTTCTCAAGAAATAACTTGATAGACTACTCGTCACTCTCTGATGAAATCTATGTAACAAACATATCATTCACATAAGCACTCACACTAACAATCAAAACAAAAGGGAGAGTGAATAAGAATCCGAAGGAACTTCAAATAAAACTAGGGAGTCTTCTTCTACAACATTCACAAAAATAGTTTTGTCTAACGGAAAGTAAAACACTAAAATAACAGAGAATAAAATATAAATTTATTTAAGACAAAAAAAGTATTTTTTTTTCATAAAGCTATTTTGAAAGTATTTTCAATTGGGAGTTAAAACAGTAGAGAAATCCATTGCAAGTTATTAGCGAACTTGAATTGATTTCACGATAACAAAATAAAAATAAATATAAAAACTTGTTGAACACCTACTGTTTAACTAATAGAAACCAAACATAAACTTTCTGAAATATAAAATAAAATAATTTAAAAACAACTATAGAAAGGAAGTAGCTATAATTCGAATAGAACTAAAACAGAATTTGTTTTACATGAAATAATAAGCTAAAAATACTCAAACAATTTTGAAGTTTTTACCACTGGTAAATATGATCACTAGTGATCAGTAGAAAAAAAGAATCAAATAAAAATCTATTTTTAAACTCCCGGAATAAGCAAAACAAGCTTTAATTCAAATCTGATCTAACTCAATTTTTATAAATCCAAACATAGACAAATTATATATTTTTGGAAACTACAAGAAAATTGTGATCTAACGCAAAAAGAATCAGCATCATTGGACTTCTAGATCAAAAGTTATAAGCTAAACAAGAACGGAACTAAATCTGTTACGGAAATAAATCTGAAAACGAAAACGGAGTTACCTGTACGTGAGGTAGAGATGGCAGGAAGGTGACGGCGATGTGGAGGGCTGCTCCGGCGAGGGGGCGAGGTCGCCGGCAAGGGTGGGGGTGGCGGAGGAGGGGGTCGGCGCTTGGGGAGGTGGCGCTGGGCGATGGGGAGGTTCCAGGAGAGCTCCTGGTGAGCGTTTCTAGGCAGGAAAAGGAGGACGGTGGCGAGGAGGCTACGGGCAGGGAGGGGGCGTGCTGATGGGAAAAATGGAACGAGGAGAGGGAGGGGGTTTTATAGGCGGTCTCGGGAGGCGCTGGGATGGAAAGACGAGGGAGATCGGGAAGGTGGAGTTTCCTGTCTCCATGGATATGGAAAGCTTCTGTAACGTGAGAGGAAACAGAGGAAGGAGATGATCTCTTGTTGGGCTAGAATAGGAAAGTGCTTAATGGGCCAGGTTTTTCCTAATAAAAACGATTCCATTCCTATTTTTAAAATTAGGAAACTAAAACAATAAAAAGGGAAATCAAATCAATTCGGAATAAAGAGTTTTTATATACTAAAATTATCAGAAAAATAAAATGTAGATGATGAGCATTATTCCACGGCCAAAATAAAAACTTAAAAAAATGTTTTTCAGAAAATCCCTAAAGGCTTTATTTCTTTTTGCAAATAATTTTTAAATAAAAACTTTGGTTTTTCTTGGCTCAAATATTTTCAAAAATGCCCCTGATTTTGGAGGGTCATTTTCCTCCGCTCTTTCTTGCTTGCAAGAATTTATTTTTCGGGGTATTTCTCGGGGAAGAAAAATAGAGAAGCAAGTGCAAATATTTGAAAGAATTAAATTGCAAAACTCCGTTCAAATTCTTTATAGTTGAAGAAGTCATGTCATCTTCTCTCATTGATTTTAATAGGATGGATTTGAATTTACCGGAGAAGGGGAAAGTCATTTTATTCCCTCTCATTCAAAAGTTTTTGAAAAGGTTCAAATTTCACTCAAGTTTAATTCACTCAAGCAAACAAACAAACAATTCAATTAATTATATTAACATTCCAAAATTTGGGATGTTACAAGTACTCGCCTAAGTTTAAACAAAATCCTGCCGAGTGGTGAGCCAGCCTCCCACTCGGGGGCTTAGCTGCAGCATAGCGCTCGCCTAAGTTCAAATACAATGTGCGCTCCGCAAGGAGGACGAGGTGCAGGTCGACTGCTACCCTCTCCTTCTGAGCTACGCCACAAATAGAACGTACGCTCCGCAAGGAGGACGAGGCGCAGGTCGACTGCTACCCTCTCCTTCCGAGCTACGCCACAAATACAACGTGCGTTCCGCAAGGAGGACGAGGCGCAGGTCGACTACTACCCTCTCCTGCCGAGCTACGCCACAAACACAATGTGCGACCCGCAAGGAGGACGAGGTGCAAGTCGACTGTTACCTTCTTCTTCAGAGGTACGCCATGGAAATCCTACCAAGTAGAGAGCAGACCTCCCACTCGGGGGCTTAGCTGCAGCCCAGTGCTCGCCTAAGTTTTTGAAAATCCTACCGAGTGGAGAGCAGACCTCCCACTCGGGGGCTTAGCTGCAGCCCAGTGCTCGCCTAAGTTTTTGAAAATCCTACCGAGTGGAGAGCAGACCTCCCACTCGGGGGCTTAGCTGCAGCCCAGTGTTCGCCTAAGTTTTTGAAAATCCTACCGAGTGGAGAGCAGACCTCCCACTCGGGGGCTTAGCTGCAGTCCAGTGCTCGCCTAAGTTTTTGAAAATCCTACCGAGTGGAGAGCAGACCTCCCACTCGGGGGCTTAGCTGCAGCCCAGTGCTCGCCTAAGTTTTTGAAAATCCTACCGAGTGGAGAGCAGACCTCCCACTCGGGGGCTTAGCTGCAGCCCAGTGCTCGCCTAAGTATGACAAAGTACGAGTCGATTGCAATCTATGCTTCATCCTTACCTGCAAAAAAGCATTTCAAACAACAGCATATAGACCGAGCGAAAGACAATGTTCATTCGGAGGCAGATGCAAACGTATTCAACGTCAAATCCAAGTTCAGATAACGTCTTACGGAACCAGAAGTGCTCAGGCGCTAAGCCTGTTAAAGTTTATCGGTTACAAAAACCACTCGGCATACCGAAGAAAATTTAAAGCATCGAGCATAGAAGTTTTTTACCCCTGCTGTGGAGGGCTGGAAGGCGCAACGAACTCGTCCAGGTCAATTCCATCAGCGATCCGAGTGGCAGCAACGATGAAGGTCTCCATGAAGGATCGGAAGTCACGCTTCTTGGTATTGGCCACCTTGAGAGCTGCCAGTTTGTCCTTTCGCGCATCCTTGCAGTGAACACGGACCAGAGATAGAGCAACGTCAGCACCGCACCTGGCAGAAGACTTCTTCCATTCTTGCACTTGACTTGGAACTTCATTCAGTCGAGTTATCAGAGACTCGAGGTCGTTCTGAAGTGTTTCTCTTGGCCAGAGTATCGTGTCGATGCGCGACGTTACAACCTTCAGCCTTGCAATATAGTCAACCACAGCGGCAACGCGAGACTCGAGTCGAAGCACATTCATGGCGGCTTCATCCTTCACAGGAGAGTTGATAGGATCCAAGCCAGTTTCCACTCGACTAGTCTCCTCTTCAAAGCTTTGGCAGAATCCTGTGGATACGATCCAAGGATAAGTCAACATTTCTACAATAAGTCAGTGTTACCAGTCGGATATAAGGGGTTACCTTCAAGCATGAGGAACAACTTCTTGGCGAGCCCCCCCCCCCCAGATAAATCTCCAAGTCGTTCTTCTTTCCAGCCAGCTCACTAGCCTTATCACTCAAGGCCAACTTGTCACTCTTCAGTCGACTAGCATACTTGTTAGCCGTGTCGAGAGAAGCTTTCAGATTGGTATTCTCCTCTTCAAGTTTGCTGACGGAAGCCAACTTTTCTTCGGCGAGTTTGATCTTTTCCGAAGCTGCTTTCTGCGCCTCAGCGAGTTCAAGATCCTTCTTCTTCAGAGAGTCCCTTAGCTTGTCTGCAAAATAACAGTGAGATCAAGCTCGGGAGCGATCAAGGAACAAAGGCAGTCGTCGAAGTTCTCACCAAACATACCTTTTGCCTCCTCCTTTGCCTTCGTGAAGTTCTCTTGGACAAGCTTCAGATCAAGTTCAAGCTGGATATGCTTGTTCTCCAATTCAGTATAACGAGCTGCAAGCTCACAAGATTTCTGCGAAGGATCAATCGACAAACATCAAAAATAGATCACTTCCGAGTGACTAAGAGAAAAGGCGTAGTATTTCTAAGACTACAGCCGAATCTAAACATTCAACTATAGTCTCGGGGACTACACCCAGTGGGTGCACTCAGCGTGCCCCCAGTGGTTCTATCAGCTAGAGTCGATCAGTCGACCGAAAAAGACAGAAAGGCTAACCACCAACAGTTAGTCACAGTTCAAAAAAAACAGAGAGTGTTCTTCAGACCGTAGTCGCCTGCCAGCAGTCGACCACAGTCTCGGGGACTACACCCAGTGGGTGCACTCAGCGTTCCCCCACCGGTTTATGATTTGAATTAACCATATCGAGTAAAACAAGCAATGAGAAAAAGTTCAAGGCATTAAGACTATGGTCAACTGCCAGTGGTCCACCATAGCCTTGGGGACTACACCCAGTGGGTGCACTCAGCGTGCCCCCACCAATCTAGATATTCAACTGACACACCCAGTGGGCATACGACAGATACTAAGATTTTTAGAAAGAAAAGTTTTCAGGTATCATATCCTAACAGAACAGGCGGTGATCGACCAACCTGAACATTGCTCTGAAGGGCTGAACTGGCATCATAAGCTGCTTGACTGGCGTCTCAGATCGCCTTCACTTGCTCCATCATAACCCCCGCCTGGCGTATGGCTTCTCTAGCAGTGCTTGCTTGGTCTTCTGGGACGTGGTGGGTAGAGAAAGTGAAGGTTGATCAGCACTCAACGATGAAGGGCGAGCACTCGTCAGCGGCACCGCAAAGGATACGGCAGGACGAGTGATGTTGCCCCCCTCCGCAACCAATGTCTCAGGTGCTGATACGACCTGAGCTGTCTTGTCAGCAGACGCTCTCCTATTCCTCCTCTGCCTCAGTGGTTCCTCATCATCATCATCAGGAAGATCATTGACGATACTAGGTGGATCTATAGAAAAGATTCGAAGTTAAAAATGAAGATCCTGTCGACTGAAAACGAAACTACAAAGGTCATACCAGGGTTGGAAGTAACAACATCCTCCATCTCTTGATCTTCAGGTTTGGTCGAGGTCTCAGAAGTCACAGCACTGCAGTTCCAGAAATCAGTCAGTCAACGAACAAATCGACCAAGAGTAAATTCATGAGAAACAAGAAGACGCAAGTTACGTCATTACCCAGAAATAGTGGGAATCGCCATCTTCATCTTTGGCAAGGCCTTCGTCGGCTTTGACGGCGCCACTCGAGATTGCTTTGGCACTTTCTCAGTCGGTACCGGAGAGGTCGTCCGAGGACGCTTGGTCGACTGTACAACAGGCGCAGTCCCCTTGCCACGTTCGACTGCAGGGTCATGGACAAGCTTGGATCTCCTTTCAGAACGGGGAGGCGCGACTTCCTCCTCCTCTTACTCCTCCTCTTCCTCATCGGAATCACCATCTTCATCACCCTCATCGCCATCCGATTCCCACTCCTCTTGACTTTCACCTCCACTTCCTTCCTCCTCCTCAGTCGGTGCCTGCGCCCCATTGGGCATCAAGTACAACTCAGTGGTGGCCTGACAAACAACGAAACAAGACAAAGGTTAATCGACCGATTGGCAATGAAACAAAGTGAATGAAACAGGAGCACCACCGGGAGTAAATGGTCATACCGTGTCTAGTTGATAAGACTGGTCGAGTGGTGGGATCCTCCTAGCCCCACGAGGGTTATCTTTGTTCCCCGTGATGGCAGTCATCCACCTCTCTAGTGTGGCGTCGTCAACCTCCTCTGGATGGACCCGAGTGGTGTCCTCGGTACCAGAGTACAACCACATCGGGTGACCTCGGTACTGGAGCGGCTGAATGCACCGTCGAAGAAAAACCTCCAAAAGATCCATGCAAGTGACACCGTCGCGAATGAGTTGAACCACACGCTCCACCAACATTTTAACCTGAGCCTTTTCTTCTGGAAGTACCTTCAAGGAAGATGGCTTGTTCACTCGGTCCATGGAGAACGGAGGGAGACCAGTCGACTGCCCCGGCGTCGACTCGTCTTGGCAGTAGAACCAGGTTGACTGCCACCCTCTAACCGACTCGGGAAGGGTCATGGCTGGAAAAAGCACTCTTGCTCCTCATTTGGATCCCAAGTCCCCCACACATCTGGATAACCTTGGTCCTCTCATCATCCGGACTCGCCTTTTTCACCGTCTGAGAGCGACAAGTGAATATGTGCTTAAAGAGACCCCAGTGCGGCCGACAACCCAGGAAGTTTTCGCACAGAGACATGAAAGCAGTGAGGTAGGCAATGGAATTGGGAGTGAAATGGTGGAGTTGTGCCCCAAAGAAGTTCAGAAACCCTCGGAAGAAAAGATTCGGTGGCAGAGAGAATCCGCGATCTACATGAGTGGCTAAGAGAACACACTCACCCTCCAGCGGCTGCGGTTGCCACTCGGTCCCCGGAAGTCTTGCTGATCCATGGGGGATCAGTCCCTCATTGGCCAGATCGTCGAGATCCTTCTGGGTGATGGTCGAGCGGATCCAATCTCCTTGGACCCAACCTTGTGGCAGGCGGGACCGCGATGAAGATCCACCCCGACTGGTCGCTCTCCCCTTTGCTTTCACTGTCGCTGTAGCCTTCTTCGCTCGCTCCAAGGCCGCCGTCTTCTCCTTCACCATCGTCGCCGGCGAGGTGTGCGAGGAGTGGATGGGCGGAGGAAAAAGCAGGCGCGGCGGGCGAGATAGAGGAAAGTGGCGAGGGGAATGGAGACGCACTGTTCAAAAACCCCCGTCCGGCACCTTATATAAGGACACTTCCGAGTGGCTGACAGGTAGGCCCGGGCGATCCTGTCAAATCCCGAAACAGGCGCGTGCGCGATATGTGGCGAAAAAGTCGGCACGGAAATCGAGGCATCTTCGCCTTATCCCATCCGAGTACCGCGGCCCTCTCCACTTCGCGCGCTTCCCAAAATTCGGATCCCACTAAATCCGCTAACAGTAGAGCAACCTGTTAGGCGGCAGATTCCTTACGATCCGTCGCTCGGAAGTCCACCAAGTTCAAAAGTTCACTCGACAGAGGAAAAGAATGGATCAAGGCGACTGAAAGAAATGTTGATACCATCGCTAAAAAAGGTCATTGATCCAGAATGTGACATACTCAGAACACGGAAAACAGGTCGGAAAAATTATCAACTCCTTCCTCACTCAAACCTCGATCCATTTGGGGACTAATGATGAAGTCATGTACCTAGGGTAGGATCATGACCCTGTCTAAAGTACCCTACCCAAGGACATCTTTAGAAGAAGCTGCCTTCCAGTCGTCCAAGAGGGATTCCACTCGACAGACTTGAAGACACTCGACCATGAAGACACCCGACCATGAAGAGTCACTCGACCACTCTGTATCTAAACGGTCTGTAATTAAGTAGTCTTTATGGTCATGAAGACACTTTATGTGAGGCGTTACCAGTAACGCCAGACCTTAATGTAGTTTAAACCCTCCGCTACGTGTGCTGGCTGGGGTCTTGGCATCCTCTATATAAGCCACCCCCCTCCACTGGCAGAGGGGTTCGCACCCCTGTAGCTCATACACTTATAATCCAGTCGACCGCCTCCGGGTTCCGAGACGTAGGGATGTTACTTCCTCCAAGAAGGGCCTGAACTCGTAAATCTCTTGCGTATACAACTCCTCCATAGCTAGGATCTTGCCTCTCCATACTTACCCCCCATTCTACTGTCAGTCTTAGTACCACGACACTCGGACCCACATGTCATCCGCACTACAGCACCGTACAGTACAGCAGAGGATCTCAACCCGAAAAAGATATGGTCCCTGGTCTAAATGTTGGTAATTTGGTGTTATTGACAGGACTCCTTTTCATTTTTGTATGAACTCTATAACGTACTACCTCTGTAATTGAACTGTCAAAACGTGTCATATTTAGGAACAAAGGGTGTACTAGTTTAGGCTGCCATTCCTATTACTATTTTTTCGAAATTGCTAACTCTCAGGTCACTCAGGATGATTGATCGTTGATTTTTTTCACAATTGTTTTTGGAAATAAATTCTTGTACTACTCAAAAGCCTCCTCCCCCCTTCCACCTATATATAGAGGGGTAGAGGGAGGGCAGCCGCACCCATCTATGCCACGGTGCTGCCCTCCCTCTCCCTCGTAGTCCTTCTTCTCCATGAGGCTTGGTGAAGCCCTGCTGAGATTTCTCCACCACCACCGTCATCACGCCGTCGTGCTGCCGGGGGACTCGAGCTACTACTTCACCATCGCTTGCTGGATCGAGGAGGTGAAGCGTCATCAAGCCGTACGTGTGTTGAGCGCGGAGGTGCCGTCCGTTCGACACTTAGATTGGGAGTTCGCGGGACGGATCTTGATTGGATCGCGAAGACGTTCGACTACATCAACCGTGTTTCTTAACACTTCGACTTAGCGATCTACAAGGGTATGTAGATGCAATCTCTCCTCTCGTAGATGTCCATCTCCTAGATTGATCTTGGTGAGCGTAGGAAATTTTTGTTTCCCATGCAATGTTCCCCAACAAAAGTCACCTTCCCAGCCCGAGCTCAAATGAGCTCAAGTGAACAGTAAAATAAAAAAGAAAACTGTTTTTTTAAAAAACATTGACAAATGTTCTAAGAGCATGAAAAATAGATCATGAAATTACATTTATGAAAGTCATGGCAAAAAACACAAAATCAGTACTCCAAAATGCCTTTGAAAGTAGCATTTTTAGAGTATCGATTATTTTTTTGACACGCCTCCCAGGAATGTGATTCCAGAGTGAAATTTAGCAAGCTCGTAGAACACTTGTGGCGGAGCAGGGGGTAACTTGCTGGCGGACCGAAGCGCATCACGGCGGTGTGCGTAGACGACTGGCGGCGCGGTGCATCTGGTCGGGCGGGGGTCGGGCCGTGCCATATCCAAGTTGGCTGGGTGTGAGGTGACGACCGGAGTTTGGCTGGAGGCATGGTGGACCGGCGGGTTTGGCGGGGACTGGCGGCGGTGCGGTAGGGCATCGATGGTGGAGGCGGCATGACCTCACGATCAGGCGGGGTGACGATGCTGAGATGGCTCGGCCGGAATGGAGTTCTAGTGAGCAGCGAGCGGCGGATCACCCCTCTGCGGTGTGGTGAGTGGCGGTGCGCTCCGGATGGTGCCGGTATGGGAGTTCTTCGTGATGAGGCATGTTTAGCCATCACAAAGTTGTCCCTTGGAGTACGAGACAACCGTCACTGTCGGTCCTGGACATTGCCGGAGGAGTGGGTGGCCGTGGTTCTCCATCCAGGTCGGAGGATGGTGGTGTGGCTGTGCTTTCCCCCTTGCTACGTGTATGGCCGGTCGCCGGCCCTCGGCTTTGCGGCTAAGTCGACTAGGTGTTACAGTGGTGGCGATATGAGGCTATTTGGATGGTGTCGCCAAGTCCCTAGAGGTGTGGTGAGGTGTGAAGCGCGGATGAAAATCTTGGACGGATATCGCCGGGCTGGCGGCGGTGGCACCTGTGGTTCCCATTCCCCTCCTTGAAGCATCGTCGAAGCTTGTTCGTCATTCCCATCGCTCTCTTGGGTTGGTGGCTGTCTCCGGGCGAAAGCCTCGATTCGGTGGTGGATCGGCATGACGGCGGCGTCCTCGATGTCGTTCCTCCGTTGGGAGCATGGTGTTTTGAGACATGGTTGCTTCCTTGTTGTTCTTCTCCAGTGCTCGCCGATGTCCTTTCTTGATCCTCGGTGGTGCCATGTACGCCCACCGCCAGTGTTCCCAAGATGGTGTCTTCTTTGGATTGGACCAGGTCCTGCCATACACTTGCCACTTTCTCTTAGGCGCTCAGAGTGAATGGTGCATCGACAAGAGGAGCTCTGCGGAAGTTGGTGGTCTTTGGAGGTGACCGACGTTGGTCGTGACGCGGTGTTGGGCATGTTTGGTTGCCTGCATAAGGCCCAACCAGGCCCAGGTGAGATGAGTTTGGGCTGTTTGGTTGGCCTGGATACACTATTCAGCTTGCATCGCGTGAACTTTAAAGCACCATCGAGCCAGGCCTGCGAGCTATGCTCGAATCAGCAGTTTCTCGCGAGTCAGGCCTGAGCGAGCCAGGCGATGGGGGCTGCACGCGAGGAGCCACCCTCGAGAAGTCTCGTTGCTTCCCAAAGGCCGTCAGTTATTACCCTCACCTTCCCTCACTGCTCTCTCTTCCTTCTTCCCTCTCCCCACTCTCACCGACGGCGGCGGCGGCATGCAGCAGATCAATGAACAACAAGTCGACCTCCGACCACCTTCACTGGCATCCGCAGCAGCAGCACTTCGGTAATGGCGATAAGCTATAATTCTCCTCCCCACGTACTACATCGCATTCAATTCAAGTTTTGATTTGATCCATGTTAGGGGAACTAGGAATCATGGTAAACTTCATAGAAGCGAACATAACATCGTCATGACTACCGATACATAGGAGGTTCTAGATCCGGATTGAGTACAATAGTAATGGGATTAGGGTTCATCTTACATAGTACGCATAGATCTTAGCCTCGGACACACTGGAGGCAATTGGAGCGGCGGGTGGGCTTGGGCTTGGTCTTGGTCTTCTACTACACTACTGTCTCTTCTTCCTCGCCAGAGTCCACCTTGATTGGCATGCTTCGGTTTCCTGGCTTCGGCGCCCTCACAATCATGGCCACTGCATCCTCTTCTTCCCCTTCCCTGGCACAGTATTTGTGGTGAAGTACATACCGGGACGATGGTCATGTGGACGTTGGTACTTTCTGTACTTGGCCTAGTTTGCTCTCTGTCCAGCGTCGCCGGATTCAGCCTGATTCATGGCCCAACGGAGTATGTCGACTGACATAGCATCCTTCACTGGGTCAGGAATCAGTGTCTTCAACTCCTCGGCATCGCCTTGTTCACCACAATGTCTGGCTCTGTGTGCATCTCTTCCATGCTGCTGAAGTTTGAGCACACTTTCATGGTGTTCTCAAACTTGGTGCGATCACCCAGCGAGCACCCTAGAAAGAAAGCCTTCCATCCAATGCCCCAAGGGAAGGGGTTGGCGTTGGGGTTGGAATTGTTGGAGTTCATGGCGTTAGGTTGGAGGAAGAGTGAGAGACTGGTAAGTGGTGACCAGCAAGGTGGGTTAATAATGGGTGACCGACATAGGTTTTAATGGCGATGTTGCAAGGTTTATAATGCACATTATGACCCAGCCTTTGAACCTCTTCGTAATGCAGATCGACATGGAGAATAAGGGAAAGGAGCTGGTGCCATCGAAGGAGCGGGACAAGGGCAAGGATGATGTGCCACCCTCAGAGGTGACGCCCATGCAGGTGACGCCCGTCCAGACCTCGGGCAGGGACGATGATACGTCCATTTTGCATCATGCTTTTATATCAATATTTATTGCATTATGGGCTGTTATTATACATTATATCTCAATACTTATGGCTATTCTCTCTTATTTTACAAGGTTTACCATGAAGAGGGGGGCTGTCGGTAGCTGGAATTCTGGCTGGAAAAGGAGCAAACGTTGGAAACCTATTCTGCACAACTCCAAAAGACCTGAGACTCCACGAAACAACTTTTTAGATTTAATAAGAATTTTTGGGCAAAAGAAATAGGCCAGGGGGCCCACACCCTATCCAGGAGACAGGGGGTGTGCCCCTATCTCCTGGGCCCCCTGGTGGGCTTCCGGTGTCCATCTTCTGCTATATGAAGGGTTTTCCCCTGGAAATTTTTTTGGGCAAGCTTATGGGACGAAACTCCGCCGCCACGAGGCGGAACCTTGGCAGAATCAATCTAGGGCTCTGGCGGAGCTTTCCTACCGGGGACACTTCCCTCCGTGAGGGGGAAATCATCACCAACATCCTCACCAATGATCCTCTCATCGGGAGGGGGTCAATCTCCATCAACATCTTCACCAGCACCATCTCATCTCAAAACCCTAGTTCATCTCTTGTATCCAATCTTGTATCAAAACCACAAATTGGTACCTATGGGTTGCTAGTAGTGTTGATTACTCCTTGTAGTTGATGCTATTTGGTTTACTTGGTGGAAGATCATATGTTCAGATCCTTCATGCATATTATTACCCCTCTGATTATGAACATGAATATGCTTTGTGAGTAGTTACGTTTGTTCCTGAGGACATGGGTGAAGTCTTGCTATTAGTAGTCATGTGAATTTGGTATTCGTTCGATATTTTGATGAGATGTATGTTGTCTCTCCTCTAATGGTGTTATGTGAACGTCGACTACATGACACTTCACCATTATTTGGGCCTAGAGGAAGGCATAGGGAAGTAATAAGTAGATGATGGGTTGCTAGAGTGACAGAAGCTTAAACCCTAGTTTATGTGTTGCTTCGTTAGGGGTTGATATGGACCCATATGTTTAATGCTGTGGTTAGGTTTACCTTAATACACCTTTTTGTAGTTGCGGATGCTTGCAATAGGGGTTAATCATAAGTGGGATGTTTGTCCATGTTAGGGCAGTACCCAAGTGACAGTCCACCCACATATCAAATTATCAAAGTACCGAATGCGAATCTTATGAACGTGATGAAAACTAGCTTGACGATAATTCCCAATGTGTCCTCGGGAGCTCCTTCCTCATTATTAGAATTTGTCCAGGCTTATCCTTTGCTACATAAAAGATTGGGCCACCTTGCTGCACTTTATTTACTTTATTTACTTTTTGCTCGTTACTATTTATCTTATCACAAAACTATCTATCACCTACTATTTCAATGCTTGCAGAGGAAACCTTACTGAAAACCGCTTATCATTTCCTTCTGCTCCTCGTTGGGTTCGACACTCTTACTTATCGAAAGGACTACGATAGATCCCCTACACTTTTGGGTCATCAAGACTCTTTTCTGGCGCCGTTGCCGGGGAGCGTAGCGCTCTTGGTGAGTTGGACTTGGTAAGGAAACATCTATATAGTGTGCTGAAATTTCCTGTTACTTGTCACTATGGAAACTAATCCTTTGAGGGGCTTGTTTGGGGTATCTTCACCCCAACCAGAAGAGCAAAGAGATGCTCCTCAACCTACTGAACCTTATGAAAATATTCACTTTGAGATTCCTTCGGGTATGATAGAAAAACTGCTAGCTAATCCTTTTGCAGGAGACGGAACACTGCATCCCGACTTACACCTTATCTTTGTGGATGAAGTTTGTGGATTATTTAAGCTTGCAGGTATTCCCGATGATGTTGTCAAAAGGAAGGTCTTCCCTTTATCTTTGAAGGGAGATGCAATGACATGGTATAGGCTATGTGATGATACGAGATCTTGGAATTATAAGCAATTGAAGTTGGAATTTCACCAGAAGTTCTATCCTATGCATCTTGTTCATCGTGATCGTAATTACATATATAATTTCTGGCCTCGCGAAGGAGAAAGCATCACTCAAGCTTGGGGGAGGCTTAAGTCAATTTTGTATTCATGCCCCAATCATGAGCTCTCTCGGGAAATGATTATTCGGAATTTTATGCTCGGCTTTCTCTTGATAATCGCAACTTGCTCAATACTTCCTGTGCTGGTTCCTATATGCTGAAGACTATTGATTTCAAATGGGACTTATTGGAAAGAATTAAACGCAATTCTGAAGATTGGGGCTCCGACGATGGTAAGGAGTCAGGTATGACACCTAAGTTTGATTATTTTAAATCTTTTATGGATACCGATGCTTTCCGTGGATTTAGCTCTAAGTATGGACTTGACTCTGAGATAGTAGCTACTTTTTGTGAAACTTTTGTTACTCACGTTGATCTCCCTAAAGAGAAGTGGTTTAAATATAATCCTCCTGTTGAAGTGAAAGTAGTTGCACCTATTACAGTCGAAGAGAAGACTATTACATATAGTGATCCTATTATTCCTACTGCTTATGTTGAAAAACCTCCTTTCCCTGTTAGGATAAAAGATCATGTTAAAGCTTCAACTGTTGTTCGTAAGAGTAATACTAGGACATATACACCTCCTGAGCAAATTAATGTTGAACCTGGTATTGCCATGATTAAGGATCTTTTGGATGAGGATTTAGATGGGCATGTTATCTCTTTCTGGGTGAAACTGCTAATGTTGCTAGACCCGATACTAAGACACGTAGACCTATTGTAGGCACGCCTATTATTTCTGTTAAAATAGGAGATCATTGTTATCATGGTTTATGTGGTATGGGTGCTAGTGCTAATGTGATACCTTATGATCTTTATAAAGAAATTATGCACGATATTGCACATGTTGAATTAGAAGACATGATGTTACTATTAAGCTTGCCAATAGGGACACCATTAAACCTATTGGGATTGTTAGAGATGTTGAAGTCTTGTGTGGGAAGATTAAATACCCTGCTGATTTTCTTGTTCTTGGTTCCCCACAAGATGATTTTTGTCCCATTATTTTTGGTAGACCCTTCTTGAATACTGCTAGTGCTAAGATTGATTGTAATAGGAAGGTTGTCACTGTGAGTTTAATTTTGCCAAGTTTAGTAGACAACCTCGTGAAAAGGAACCATCTAGTAAGGATGAAATTATTGGTCTTGCTTCCATTGCTATTCCTACAACTGATCCGTTGGAACAATATTTGCTAGACCATGAAAACGATATGTTTATGAAGGAAAGGGAAGAAATAGATGAAGTGTTCCTAAAACAAGAACCTATGCTGAAACATAATCTTCCCGTTGAAATTCTTGGGGATCCCCCTCCACCCAAGGGTGATCCCGTGTTTGAACTCAAACCATTACCTAATAATCTTAAGTATGCTTATCTTGATGAAAAAGAAATATATCCTGTTATTATTAGTGCTAACCTTTCAGAGAAAGAAGAAGAAAGATTATTGAAAACTCTGAAGAAGCACCGAGCTGCTATTGGATATACCCTGGATGATCTTAAGGGCATTAGTCCCACATTATGTCAACACAAAATTTTAGTGGAGAAAGATGCCAAACCAGTGAGAGATCCTCAAAGACGATTAAATCCCAAAATGAAGGAAGTGGTAAGAAAGGAGATACTAAAGCTCCTTGAGGCAGGTATTATTTATCCCGTTGCTGATAGTGAATGGGTAAGCCCTGTCCATTGTGTCCCTAAAAAGGGAGGTATTACCGTTGTTCCTAATGATAAAAATGAATTGATCCCGCAAAGAATTATTACAGGCTATAGGATGGTAATTGATTTTCGTAAGTTAAATAAAGCTACTAAGAAAGATCATTACCCTTTACCTTTTATTGATCAAATGCTAGAAAGGCTATCCAAACACACACATTTTTGCTTTCCAGATGGTTATTCTGGCTTCTCTCAGATACCTGTATCAGCGGGAGATCAACCTAAAACTACTTTTACTTGCCCTTTTGGTACTTTTGCTTATAGAAGTATGCCTTTTGGTTTATGTAATGCACCTGCTACCTTTCAAAGATGCATGATGGCTATATTTTCTGATTTTTGTGAAAAGATTTGTGAGGTATTCATGGATGACTTCTCCGTCTATGGATGCTCTTTTGATGATTGTTTGAGCAACCTTGATCGAGTTTTCAGAGATGCGAAGACACTAGTCTCGTCCTGAATTGGGAAAAGTGTCACTTTATGGTTAATGAAGGCATTGTCTTGGGGCACAAGATCTCCGAGAGAGGTATTGAAGTTGATAAAGCCAAAGTTGATGCTATTGAAAAGATGCCATGTCCCAAGGACATAAAAGGTATAAGAAGTTTCCTTGGTCATGCCGGTTTTTGTAGGAGGTTCATTAAGGACTTTTCTAAAATCTCTAGGCCTCTCACTTATTTATTGCAAAAAGATATTCCTTTTGTCTTTGATGATGATTGTGTAGAAGCATTTGAAACACTTAAGAAAGCCTTGATCACTGCACCTATTGTTCAGCCACCTGATTGGAATTTACCTTTTGAAATTATGTGCGATGCTAGTGATTATGCTGTAGGGGCTGTTTTGGGGCAAAGAGTCGATAAGAAATTGAATGTTATCCATTATGCTAGTAAGACTCTTGATACTGCCCAGAGAAATTACGCTACCACTGAAAAAGAGTTCTTAGCAGTTGTGTTTGCGTGTGATAAGTTTAGACCGTATATTGTCGATTCCAAAGTTACTATTCACACTAATCATGCTGCTATTAAATACCTTATGGAAAAGAAAGATGCTAAGCCTAGACTCATTAGATGGGTTCTCTTGATCCAAGAATTTGACTTACATATTGTTGATAGAAAAGGAGCCGAGAACCCCGTTGCAGACAACTTGTCTAGGCTAGAAAATGTTCTTGATGACCCACTGCCTATTAATGATAGCTTTCCTGATGAACAATTAGCGGTCGTCAATGCTTCTTGTCCTGCTCCTTGGTATGTTGATTATGCTAATTACATTGTTGCTAAATATATACCGCCTAGTTTCACATACCAGCAAAAGAAAAAGTTCTTTTATGATTTAAGACATTACTTATGGGATGATCCACACCTTTATAAAGAAGGAGTAGATGGTATTATTAGACGTTGTGTGCCTGAGCATGTGTCACGACCGGTTTTCCGGGTAATAAATTTCCAGAAAAGACCGTCGTGCTCATCAGCCCCAGGATTACTGTTAGCTGATGAGGCTCCAACTTGATACAGAAATTCCAAGCAGAAAACAAAATATGTAGTATAAGGCCATTCTGGCCTGTGAGTACAACAAATGGTTTCTAGTGGTTGTTGGCGGAAGCGGGTTGTGAAACATCAGTGTCTATGGGACTCCATTTCCCATGGGAACAGCTGACCAGGTTAACTCCTATCTTCGCGAGGCTGCTATCTCCATTACTTAGGTTTCGGGGCTGTCATCGCGTCGCTCCTCTTCGTGCAAGAAAATCTGGCCAAGACAATAGCCAGGGACAAGCCAGCGAGTACTTTGAATGTACTCGCAAACATTATGAACACAGGTATAATATAACAATGATGTGCTGAAAATATTTTATGCTCATGACGTCAGTCACAAAAGATAAATAAATCTCTAATGCGTGCAAGCAAGTTATTTATAAAATTGCAATAACATAGTAGTATTAAAATTTAGGAAATAAATAACAAGCAAAGCCACAGTCGGGCGTCTTAGCGACACCACATAAAGGGCTTTAAAAGAAATGCCACAATCGGGCGTCTGAGCGACACCACATAAAGGGCTTTAAAAGAAATGCCACAGTCGGGCGTGTGAGCGACACCACATAAAGGGCTTTAAAAGAAATGCCATAGTCGGGCGTCTGAGCGACACCACACAAAACGCTTTAAAAGAAATGCCACAGTCGGGCGTCTGAGCAACACCACATAAAGGGCTTTAAAAGAAATGCCACAGTCGGGCGTCTGAGCGACACCACATAAAGGGCTTTAAAAGAATTGCCACAGTCGAGCGTCTGAGGGACACCACATAAAGGGCTTTAAAAGAAATGCCACAGTCGGGCGTCTGAGCGACACCACATAAAGGGCTTTAAAAGAAAAGCCACAGTCGGGCGTCTGAGCCACACCACATAAAGGGCTTTAAAAGAAATGCCACAGTCGGGCGTCTGAGCGACACCACATAAAGGGCTTTAAAAGAAATGCCACAGTCGGGCGTCTGAGCGACACCACACAAAGGGCTTTAAAATAAACAATCATAGTGAATATCCCGGAGGTAGAACCATCCCAGAGATACTCGATAATAACAATAATATCACGGGTTAGTCAACAATAATAATAATCATAATTATCACAAGTCACAGGTAGTAGTTCCAGTTCTGGTTAACAGTTTCACCTCCGAAGACCGACACTAAGACGACACTTGACCCATCCCAGACTGTAATCCTTAACCATGGACACGGCTATTCGAATAGGTTTAATCTCTGCAGAGGGTGTACTCTTTACCCACGAGTAACGGATTTCTTTAGTCCATCGGGACTAATTCCGTCTACGGTCTTTTTGTTGAAAACACACCTAACTTGCACACACCAGCTTATCTCACACGTGTCTGGAATCACCCACGACACCTGTTAAGCAAACTCTAAGTGGGGAGGCTACAACCTCGCGTAGCATGGGATCAAATTTATATCGCGCGCTCTAAGGGGTGGCCTCCCCTCTCGGTCCCAACCGGAAACACCCATGCCCCCGGACCAGGTGGCCTGCCTACCAGCTACAACCGGTATCTTCCACCATGGCCTCTCTGTACGGTGTGTGCTAGAAAGAGGTTGACAACTTACTGAACCGTACTCTACTTGCTGTAGAGACGAGTGGTAGTACGAAACAAGTATGGGGGTTACTGGCACAAGACTCGATCTACGGTCGACTCAGGAGGTTTAAGTATTCCCTGCATGATTAGCATGACGAATATATTTCAACCAACAGAGTCACCGCTCATATCACCTTGCCATGCCATACCAGACATAACCGTCCCGACGGAGACCGGCGACAAACTCATGCCTACCCAAGGCAGAGGTTTTCCCGGGTTCCTGCCGGTATGCATGCAAGGCACATGAGGGTGATTATCATCACAAGTGTGTCCATTTCCAACAGCATGGAAATCAATAACATGCACCCATGCATATGATCATATCACATGAAATAACAAGTTTCTCCAAAGTGAGGTGATGTTATGAACGTGTCATCGAACACACAAAAATATTATGCCGGGGTTCAGAATGCTTGCCTTCAATGTGTGGAAAGGCAGGGTGCACTCCAAAACTTGAAACATTTCTCCTCTCTTCAAAAATCCTATTTTAGCAATATAAAAGAATTAACACACAAAATAAAAACAGCAGCAAAAGTTGTTCTAATTTTTTTTAAATAAATCTTAAAATAAACTAGGTGAAATTTGAGAGAGGTAGGAAAAAGAATCATTTCATTTGGAGTTGTATTTAAAAAGATATAACCAGTCAAAGTTTTGGTCAAATCTGATTTTAAATAAAACAGAAAAAGAAAAACGTTTCAGAATGGAATACGCTTTCGAAGCGGGAGAAATGTACTGGGGTGGATTACGCCTTCACTTAAACACGTGGACGGCGCGGTGAGACACTGACAATGGGTCCCGGGGGCCCACTAGTCAGGTTTGCCTATTTCTTTTTCCCCCTTCTTTCTCTGTCCCGAGCGGAGGCGGAGCTCCGGCGATCGTCGCCGGCGACTGGCGGCTCCTCGCGGGGCCCCAAGGGCGGGGATGGATCCGCCACTCCAGGGCGGTCATCCCGGTGGTCGTCAGGTAGGTGGGGGCGGAGGGAGCTGCCGGCGGCGAGCTTCGCGGCGGAGGAGGCTTTGGTGGCGAAGTGGTTTTGTGGCGGCGATGGCTCCCGATCAAAATCAAGTAGGGGGTTGGGTTCCTGGATGGAAGGAGGGGTTCTTGGTGAAGAGAACGGCGAGGGGGAAGCCCTGGTGGCGCCGGAGTGAACGAGACAGTGGCGGCGGCAGGAGTTGCCGGAGATGAAGAAGGCGGCGTTTCCCTGACGATTGCAGGCTATGGGGGTTCCATGGGGGTAGCTTGAGGTTGCGTGCGTGCTCAGAGGGGCTCGAGGTCCCTTTTATAGCGCGACGAGGTCGGTTCCGCGGCGGTGGATAAAGCGGCCGGCGAACCGCCGTTCTGTAGCTGCAGGGGAACGTGGCGGCGACGAGAGCTAGGCGACACCCTTGTGGATGAGCTTGAGCTGTTCAAGGGGCCAGGTGGCGAGCCGGGGTGGCTTGGGCGGCGCTGAACGGCACAGGGCTGTTGGCCGACGCCGGCGTGCCGCCAAAAGTGCTCTGGCGGTGGCGCTGTAGGGCGCCAGGGCGGGCTGTCGTGTTGTGGCGAGGCGGGGAGTGCGTGGCGAGGTTCTGCAGTGTGGGCCAAGACAGGGGCGCGACGCGGCGGCTCGTGTGCGCGGCTGCAATTTGCGCGCTCTGGGCGCGCCCAGCGCACGCACACCAGATGCTCGGCGAAATGCCATGGCACTCCAGAGCGCTTGGTTGGAGCTGGGAGTTAGCAGGTCTAGGCTATGGCTTGCAAGGAGATCAATGGACAAGCTTAAGGGGTCAGAGGATCAGGTTCACACTGCTAACTAAAATCCATGCCAAATCTGACCATGCACTCCAGGTGTTTGACAAAATGCCACAGGCACTTAGGCAAGTCTTGGAGTGGTCAAAAACTCCAGATCAGTGTCTCCTTAGATGCAAGAGAGAGTGGTGAGGTTAGTTTGGACAAAAGGGCAAACTTGTTAGTGCAAGTTTTGCAAAACTACAATTCTGGACAGGAAATAAATGACATTATTTCATGAACCAAAATTAATCCAATGGGTGCATGCTCCTGGATTTAGGGGTTTGGTAGGGCTGTCTACAAGTAGGAGAAAACACAAGATCTTTGGAGCAAAATTAAATAGGGTTGCAGTAGAAATCACAAGGCTGGACCAGAATGAAAAAGAGGTTGATTGACTCAAAATTTTCAAAGAACAGCACTAGGTTTTTGCATAATGTTGAATCATATGCTACTACCAATATCCCATAATTTTGGTGGAGGCTAGAAAGAATTATTTAAAAGGGTTGTAGTGCAAAATGCACTCTGGACCAGAGAAGGAAAAATTGATGCAGAGCTCAAATTATTACATAAATAAAAGATATTTTTGTATAAAAGTGATTTAAAAACATCACATGACATCTCCAATTTTTGGTTAGAATTTTAGGTGAATTTATCCAATGGTTATAGTTCAAATATGGCCATATAACCTTGAAAAACCATTTTCAAGAAAGTAAAGATCAAGCAACTTAATTATTTAATTAGTTATATTAAATAAGGGAAAGTTTCTCTTGACAGATTAAATAAGTCCAATGACATATTTGGAAAGTTTTCTCTTTGGGAAAAACTCATCATAACAGGGAAGGAAATGATTTAAAAATCAAAATGGAGCTCAGAAATCCAAAGTTTTAATTCCTGGCAAAAATTTTAATTCATTAAAACAAGGCCAAATTTTTGGGGTGTCACAACACTACCCCCTTAAGAAAAATCTCGTCCTCGAGATTTGTTAAAAGCTGTGTTAAGAAAATATTACGCAATAAAGATGTGGCTTTAGTGAGAGGGCAATAAGTGGTGAAAAATCACAGTGTGAAAACTGGTGCTGCGTGGAAAAGTCTACGGTTCGGGACAAAAACGTGAGATTTCTACGCTGGATATAAATTTAGAATAACTTCTAAATTTAAAAATACGCTGGTCGTACCCGAGAGCACAGTGCTCTCTCTGGCCGACAGGTGGACCCGGGGTCCACTGTCAGCCTCTTCTTCTCCCTCTGGCTCTTTCTTCTTCCTCTCTCCCGCGCGCTTTCTCCACCGGCGACGCCTAGTGTGTAGGGCATCTAGGCCGTACCGTGGTAGTGCGCGGCGTGCTAGCTGCCGGTGCAGCGTGCACTCACCTCGCGGGCCAGCGCGCTGTCGGCACTGCTCGCGGATTCGACTCCGAACACCGGCGATCGGCGACGAGCGGCGTTGGTGGACTTCGCCCACCGTACACCGAGCTCGAGCTATAAAACGGCCGGGGTGCCTCTCTCTTCTTCCTCACACCTGGCCTCACTTCTCCTCCTCCTCCCTCCATTACTGCTTACAAAAGCTCGGGTTAGGCCCTAATGGCGGAGGCGATGCCGGACTGGTTTGCGATCCTGATATGCGGAGGGCTGGCGACACTGCTGGGGCTCTCTGTGCTCCTGTGCGCGATGATCCTCGACGATCGTCGCGACGCTGCTGCTCGGGTGTTGGCTCTCCGCGGTGGTGGTGATCACGAGGAGTAGATGGGGTGTGCCGGGTGCTAACTGTTGTTAGGGGGGTGATGAGCTGGATGTAACACCGTTGCAAAGTTTTGCAAACAGTGTATGTGTTCGAATGGTAATGGTTGTGAGTCTGCTGCCTGGTGCTGTGTGAAGTTAATAAATCCACGCCGAGAGAAAGTGTAGATGTAGCAACTCAGGGAAAAGAAATCTCACTCCAGAATTTTGCGAGGAAAAACAGTTAATTTAAAGGAGTATAAACCACAACAAAAACTACATACATTAGTAGAAGCCAAATATTTGACTCGTCGTACAAACTCAGGATATCACGCATAGGTCACACACATAAATAAATGTTGCAAATAATGAACACTGCAGCGACGTCTAAAATGGAAACGGTAACTGGACGGGGTCCTGATAAAATGTCTCTGGTACTGGGATACACTCCTCTTCTATCGGAGGCAGTGGATTGACCAGTCGATGCACGTGTCTCTCCTGGTCGGGCCTTAGTGCTCTGCCGATGGCGATCTGAGGATTTAAATCTGCGAGGCTCTGAAGATAACCCATCACACGTTGGGTTAAACGTTCTTGAGCGATGACGTACTGGACAAGGTTGGCCAGGACTGGGTCTCTCTCAATGCGTCCACCGGGAAAAGATGTCACTCCTCCGGGTGCTGCACGGCTCGGGAAGTAATAATATCCTCATTCGCGGGCATAGGGTACTGCGGATCGAAGGCGAGCAATCGCTTCTTTCGCAGCAGCTTCTATGGCCAAGTGTGGGGTTGGCATAGATTTCCCCACGAAGGAAACTTCCGTTGGATCTTGATTGGAGTCTACGGGAGGGATGTGCACTGCTGCCCAATATTCCGAGGTGGAAGGGGTGATCCTTGATTTGAACAGCTCGTACTGAGGTGGCTGGGTAGAACCCATGGTACTGCGGGTAAAATCCCACAATATTTTGACAAAGCTACCTGGGGTTGCATCTGGGGTTCTCAGATGAATGCTGGGGCTCGGCATGACAGGAAAAAGTTGTGAGTGTGGTGCACAAGGTGAGGGTTGCTGGGTAAGGTCACAAGGTGGCCTTTATATAGCAATGGAGCCGGATTCGTTTTACCGTGGTGAAAGGTAATAAATTTGCCAGCTTAGCTCCAAAGGTCAGGTCAGTGTCAGAGATACACATATCTCATAAAGAGACGTGTTACTGTGGTTGTCGTCGGGTTGGTTTTGGTAGTTGTGCCTAGAAAAATATGCAACTATGCGCTGACCAAAAATGCAAGGCCACTATTAAAACAGAGGCACAACGACAGGCTGCGTTAATATACACGGTCGCACGATTACAAAGTGAGGATACACTGAGACTCGGTACTACTCGTACGGCTTAGTCTACCTCATTTATGTCTAAACGGGCGTGCCTGGTGGATGTCGAGGCTTCTCCACGTGTCTCACTGCCGGGATTAGTCGGAGATGGCGGAGGAACTGCAGGGTCGGGGTAGTGATGATGACCATCGCGGGGGTTGTTAGCCACAATCCCGTTGGAGTGTGTTCCCAAAAGGCGACGAAGCACTTCTGGGTCATCAAAGCATCTCGGTTGATGGCTGGAGCTGATCTCGGGGTCTCGATCGGTTGTTCGAACAACACGACTGGGTTGTTGGCATCGGGCTCGTCTTCTCTTCTAGTTGGGGTTCGACAAACTAGCTCTCCACGAGCTGTGATCAGATCAATGGTGATCTGGTCGAATAGTGGCTCTAGTGCACTTACATAGCGCACTAGGTGCAACAATGCGGGGTCCGTCTCGTGATCTCCGTTGGCAACTTGGGGTGGTCTACCATACCCTTCACGTCTGGGGTAGTAGTGGAACGAGCGACAGTTAACTCTGGGCGACAAGTGCCTGAGATGAACTATAGCTTCTCGAGCGGCTAGCTGGATGGCTTGTGGCTCGAAGGAAGTTGTTCTTCCGGTGAATCTGTAGGGGCGCTCGGGTGACAGTCCCCTACCGTAGATGTGCACAGTGGCCCAAAATTGAGGGTCTTCACTGCTCATGGGTCCTTGGTACACAACAAATTCTGGTGGCTCTTCTAACGCATAGGCACGACGGGTGAGGTTTGCGAGTATGGTCACAAAACCTCCAAGGTTGGTTGCTGTGGTTTCATTGTGCACGACAGGGCCAGGCATTGTAGCTTGGTTTGGGGGTAGAGGCTGTGATGTGCTGTGTTGGGGCTAGCGTGCCCCCTTTTATAGGAAAAAGGGGACGGAGTCTTCCTTCGCACGCTTGCGAGAAAGGACTATTTAGGGGCTGGTCGCTGGCGCATGAGCGACAGGTTAGGTTGATAGGTTGGGCACCGACTGCCAAAAGGTGTTGGGTCACTGTGTGGCTATCTTGCACGAGAATCTTGGCTGGGGTTTGGTTATAGTTTGGTGGGTTGGTTTGCCTAAATTTATTGACCTGGCTAAGATAGGATTAGCCAATGGTCAGCCTGGCTCTGATACCAAGTCTGTCACGACCGGTTTTCCGGGTAATAAATTTCCAGAAAAGACCGTCGTGCTCATCAGCCCCAGGATTACTGTTAGCTGATGAGGCTCCAACTTGATACAGAAATTCCAAGCAGAAAACAAAATATGTAGTACAAGGCCATTCTGGCCTGTGAGTACAACAAATGGTTTCTAGTGGTTGTTGGCGGAAGCGGGTTGTGAAACATCAGTGTCTATGGGCCTCCATTTCCCACGGGAACAGCTGACCAGGTTAACTCCTATCTTCGCGAGGCTGCTATCTCCATTACTTAGGTTCCGGGGCTGTCATCGCGTCGCTCCTCTTCGTGCAAGAAAATCTGGCCAAGACAATAGCCAGGGACAAGCCAGTGAGTACTTTGAATGTACTCGCAAACATTATGAACACAGGTATAATATAACAATGATGTGCTGAAAATATTTTATGCTCATGACGTCAGTCACAAAAGATAAATAAATCTCTGATGCGTGCAAGCAAGTTATTTATAAAATTGCAATAACATAGTAGTATTAAAATTTATGAAATAAATAACAAGCAAAGCCACAGTCGGGCGTCTTAGCGACACCACATAAAGGGCTTTAAAAGAAATGCCACAGTCGGGCGTCTGAGCGACACCACATAAAGGGCTTTAAAAGAAATGCCACAGTCGGGCGTCTGAGCGACACCACATAAAGGGCTTTAAAAGAAATGCCACAGTCGGGCGTCTGAGCGACACCACATAAAGGGCTTTAAAAGAAATGCCACAGTCGGGCGTCTGAGCGACACCACATAAAGGGCTTTAAAAGAAATGCCACAGTCGGGCGTCTGAGCGACACCACATAAAGGGCTTTAAAAGAAATGCCACAGTCGGGCGTCTGAGCGACACCACATAAAGGGCTTTAAAAGAAATGCCACAGTCGGGCGTCTGAGCGACACCACATAAAGGGCTTTAAAAGAAATGCCACAGTCGGGCGTCTGAGCGACACCACATAAAGGGCTTTAAAAGAAATGCCACAGTCGGGCGTCTGAGCGACACCACATAAAGGGCTTTAAAAGAAATGCCACAGTCGGGCGTCTGAGCGACACCACACAAAGGGCTTTAAAATAAACAATCATAGTGAATATCCCGGAGGTAGAACCATCCCAGAGATACTCGATAATAACAATAATATCACGGGTTAGTCAACAATAATAATAATCATAATTATCACAAGTCACAGGTAGTAGTTCCAGTTCTGGTTAACAGTTTCACCTCCGAAGACCGACACTAAGACCGACACTTGACCCATCCCAGACTGTAATCCTTAACCATGGACACGGCTATTCGAATAGGTTTAATCTCTGCAGAGGGTGTACTCTTTACCCACGAGTAACGGATTTCTTTAGTCCATCGGGACTAATTCCGTCTACGGTCTTTTTGTTGAAAACACACCTAACTTGCACACACCAGCTTATCTCACACGTGTCTGGAATCACCCACGACACCTGTTAAGAAAACTCTAAGTGGGGAGGCTACAACCTCGCGTAGCATGGGATCAAATTTATATCGCGCGCTCTAAGGGGTGGCCTCCCCTCTCGGTCCCAACCGGAAACACCCATGCCCCCGGACCAGGTGGCCTGCCTACCAGCTACAACCGGTATCTTCCACCATGGCCTCTCTGTACGGTGTGTGCTAGAAAGAGGTTGACAACTTACTGAACCGTACTCTACTTGCTGTAGAGACGAGTGGTAGTACGAAACAAGTATGGGGGTTACTGGCACAAGACTCGATCTACGGTCGACTCAGGAGGTTTAAGTATTCCCTGCATGATTAGCATGACAAATATATTTCAACCAACAGCGTCACCGCTCATATCACCTTGCCATGCCATACCAGACATAACCGTCCCGACGGAGACCGGCGACAAACTCATGCCTACCCAAGGCAGAGGTTTTCCCGGGTTCCTGCCGGTATGCATGCAAGGCACATGAGGGTGATTATCATCACAAGTGTGTCCATTTCCAACAGCATGGAAATCAATAACATGCACCCATCCATATGATCATATCACATGAAATAACAAGTTTCTCCAAAGTGAGGTGATGTTATGAACGTGTCATCGAACACACAAAAATATTATGCCGGGGATCAGAATGCTTGCCTTCAATGTGTGGAAAGGCAGGGTGCACTCCAAAACTTGAAACATTTCTCCTCTCTTCAAAAATCCTATTTTAGCAATATAAAAGAATTAACACACAAAATAAAACAGCACCAAAAGTTGTTCTGAATTTTTTTCAAATAAATCTTAAAATAAACTAGGTGAAATTTGAGAGAGGTAGGAAAAAGAATCATTTCATTTGGAGTTGTATTTAAAAAGATATAACCAGTCAAAGTTTTGGTCAAATCTGATTTTAAATAAAACAGAAAAAGAAAACGTTTCAGAATGGAATACGCTTTCGAAGCGGGAGAAACGTACTGGGGTGGATTACGCCTTCACTTAAACACGTGGACGGCGCGGTGAGACACTGACAGTGGGTCCCGGGGGCCCACTAGTCAGGTTTGCCTATTTCTTTTTCCCCCTTCTTTCTCTGTCCCGAGCGGAGGCGAAGCTCCGGCGATCGTCGCCGGCGACTGGCGGCTCCTCGCGGGGCCCCAAGGGCGGGGATGGATCCGCCACTCCAGGGCGGTCATCCCGGTGGTCGTCAGGTAGGTGGGGGCGGAGGGAGCTGTCGGCGGCGAGCCTCGCGGCGGAGGAGGCTTTGGTGGCGAAGTGGTTTTGTGGCGACGATGGCTCCCGATCAAAATCAAGTAGGGGGTTGGGTTCCTGGATGGAAGGAGGGGTTCTTGGTGAAGGGAACGGGGAGGGGGAAGCCCTGGTGGCGTCGGAGTGAACGAGACAGTGGCGGCGGCAGGAGTTGCCGGAGATGAAGAAGGCGGCGTTTCCCTGACGATTGCGGGCTATGGGGGTTCCATGGGGGTAGCTTGAGGTTGCGTGCATGCTTAGAGGGGCTCGGGGTCCCTTTTATAGCGTGACGAGGTCGGTTCCGCGGCGGTGGATAAGGCGGCCGGCGAACCGCCGTTCTGTAGCTGCAGGGGAACGTGGCGGCGACGAGAGCTAGGTGACACCCTTGTGGATGAGCTTGAGCTGTTCAAGGGGCCAGGTGGCGAGCCGGGGTGGCTTGGGCGGCGCTGAAGGGCGCAGGGCTGTCGGCCGACGCCGGCGTGCCGCCAAAAGTGCTCTGGTGGTGGCGCTGTAGGGCGCCAGGGCGGGCTGTCATGTTGTGGCGAGGCGGGGAGTGTGTGGCGAGGTTCTGCAGTGTGGGCCAAGACAGGGGCGCGACGCGGCGGCTCGTGTGCGCGGCTGCAATTTGCGCGCTCTGGGTGCGCCCAGCGCACGCACACCAGATGCTCGGCGAAATGCCATGGCACTCCAGAGCGCTTGGTTGGAGCTGGGAGTTAGCAGGTCTAGGCTATGGCTTGCAAGGAGATCAATGGACAAGCTTAAGGGGTCAGAGGATCAGGTTCACACTGCTAACTAAAATCCATGCCAAATCTGACCATGCACTCCAGGTGTTTGACAAAATGCCACAGGCACTTAGGCAAGTGTTGGAGTGGTCAAAAACTCCAGATCAGTGTCTCCTTAGATGCAAGAGAGAGTGGTGAGGTTATTTGGACAAAAGGGCAAACTTGCTAGTGCAAGTTTTGCAAAACTACATTTCTGGACAGGAAATAAATGACATTATTTCATGAACCAAAATTAATCCAATGGGTGCATGCTCCTGGATTTAGGGGTTTGGTAGGGCTGTCTACAAGTAGGAGAAAACACAAGATCTTTGGAGCAAATTTAAATAGGGTTGCAGTAGAAATCACAAGGCTGGACCAGAATGAAAAAGAGGTTGATTGACTCAAAATTTTCAAAGAACAACACTAGGTTTTTGCATAATGTTGAATCATATGCTACTACCAATATCCCATAATTTTGATGGAGACTAGAAAGAATTATTTAAAAGGATTGTAGTGCAAAATGCACTCTGGACTAGAGAAGGAAAAATTGATGCAGAGCTCAAATTATTACATAAATAAAAGATATTTTTGTATAAAAGTGATTTAAAAACATCACATGACATCTCCAATTTTTGGTTAGAATCTTAGGTGAATTTATCCAATGGTTATAGTTCAAATATGGCCATATAACCTTGAAAAACCATTTTTAAGAAAGTAAAGATCAAGCAACTTAATTATTTAATTAGTTATATTAAATAAGGGAAAGTTTCTCTTGACAGATTAAATAAGTCCAATGACATATTTGGAAAGTTTTCTCTTTGGGAAAAACTCATCATAACAGGGAAGGAAATGATTTAAAAATCAAAATGGAGCTCAGAAATCCAAAGTTTTAATTCCTGGCAAAATTTTTAATTCATTAAAACAAGGCCAAATTTTTGGGGTGTCACAGCATGAACAGGAACAAATCCTACGCAAGTGTCACTCTGAATCCTACGGAGGACACCACGCTGGAGATAGAACTGCACACAAGGCACTACAATCTGGTTTCTAGTGGCCTACTCTTTTCAAGGATGCTCGTAAGTTTGTCGTATCTTGTGATGAATGTCAAAGAATAGGTAACATCAGTAGACGTCAAGAAATGCCTATGAATTATTCTCTTGTTATTGAACCATTTGATGTTTGGGGCTTTGATTATATGGGACCTTTTCCTGCCCCCAATGGTTATACACATATTTTAGTTGTTGTTGATTACGTTACTAAGTGGGTAGAAGCTATTCCAACTAGTAGTGTTGATCATAACACTTCTATTAAAATGCTTAAAGAAGTTATTTTTTCGAGGTTTGGAGTCCCTAGATATCTTATGACTGATGGTGGTTCACACTTTATTCATGGTGCTTTCCGTAAGATGCTTGCTAAGTATGATGTCAATCATAGAATTGCATCTCCTTATCACCCGCAGTCTAGTGGTCGAGTAGAGTTGAGCAATAGAGAACTCAAATTAATTTTGCAAAAGACTGTGAATAGATCTAGAAAGAATTGGTCCAAAAAACTTGATGATACATTATGGGCCTATAGAACTGCATACAAGAATTCTATGGGTACGTCTCCATATAAGATGGTTTATGGAAAAGCATGTCATTTACCTCTTGAACTTGAACATAAAGCATACTGGGCTATTAAAGAGCTCAATTATGACTTCAAACTTGCCGGTGAGAAAAGGTTATTTGATATTAGCTCACTTGATGAATGGAGAACCCAAGCATATGAGAATGCTAAGCTTTTTAAAGAAAAAGTCAAACGCTGGCATGATAAGAGGATACAAAAGCGTGAGTTTAACGTAGGAGATTATGTGTTATTGTTCAACTCTCATTTAAGATTTTTTGCAGGAAAACTTCTCTCAAAATGGGAAGGTCCCTACGTTATCGAGGAGGTCTATCGTTCTGGTGCTATAAAAATCAACAACTTCGAAGGCACAAATCCGAGGGTGGTAAACGATCAAAGAATTAAACATTATATTTCAGGTAATCCTATCAATGTTGAAACTAATATTATTGAAACCATAACCCCCGAGGAATACATAAGAGACACTTTCCAGAATGTTCCGGACTCCGAAAAGGCATAGGTACGTGGTACGATAAGTAAAACGACTCCAAAACAACTCTAATGGCAATTTTCATTAGTTTTGGATTATTTAAGGATTTTATGAAGAAAGAAGTAGTCCGAAAGGGACACGAGGCTCCCACGAGAGAGGAGGGCGCGCCCCCCTGTCTCGTGGGCACCTCGTGTGCCTCCCGAACTCCGTTTTCTTGTATGTTACGTATTTTGGTCGGTAAAAATTCATTATATATACTCCCGAAGGTTTTGACCACCGTATCACGCAAATATCCTCTATTTTCGTTCCGAGTTGTTCCTGTTGCAGATTTGGAACAAGATGTCGTCCCAAGATTCGGATGGAGAGAGCTACATGGCTGACTATATTGCAAACCCAAAAGTATATGGGGATGTGGAACATTATGGCTGGACCATAGAGGAAGAAGAAGACTATGACTCAAAGAGGAAGGAGGAGACAAGCTCTGATGAAGAGGACGATCCACTGCCTCAACCTGGTGATATGCATGTGGAGTTCAAGAAGTCAAGCCTCCCTAAGGTCCAATCTATCCCACCACGTTTTTTGCAGGACAACAAGGAAACACTATGCAAAAAGATAATGAAACTTGAGCTCGAGAATGAGGATCTGAGGGAGGAAAATTTTAGCCTCAGACGTAAGCTAGAGAAGAAATGTGCAACAACTCCTACTTCGCCACCTCCGAAGAAATAATCACATGGGTATGGGCACTGCCCTTGGCAATTGCCAAGCTTGGGGGAGGTGCCCCGGTATCGTATCACCATCACACTCCTATCTTTACCGCTTTATTTAGTTCGATCCTTTTAGTAGTATCTTGATCTATTAGTTCAAAGTTTTGATTTCAAGTAGTTTTGAGTTTTTTGTTGTGATCTCTTTTTGTAATCGAGTATGTGTGTTATCTATAATAAAGATTAGTGTTGAGTCAAGGGCTTTGCTATGCTTCTATGCTCTTAAGAAAGTAGAAAGAACAAAAGAGTTCATATTGATCTTATGGATAGTGATAACTTCACACATAGAAAGTATGAGGCATAAAAATTGCCGAGAGTTGATGGACGTAGTCTTGGTCATCGTTGCAATTAATAAGAAGTAATAAGGAAAGAGGGGTTCACATATAAATATATTATCTTGGACATCTTTTATGATTGTGAAGCACTCATTAAGTATGACATGCTAAAAAGAGTTGACGTTGGACAAGGAAGACAACGTAATGATTTATGTTTTCCGACATCTCAGTTAAAGTATATTGTCATTGACCTTCCGAACATGTTGAGCTTGCCTTTCCCCCTCATGCTAGCCAAATTTCTTGCACCAAGTAGAGATACTGTTCTTCCAAATTTCCTTAAACCCAGTTTTGCCATGAGAGTCCACCATACCTGCCTATGGATTGAGTAAGATCCTTCAAGTAAGTTGTCATCGATGCAAGCAATAAAAATTGCTCTCTAAATATGTATGACTTATTAGTGCAGAGAAAATAAGCTTTGTACGAACTTGTTGTGGAAGTAATAAAATCGACGGACTGCATAATAAAGGTCCACATACAAGGGGCAATATAAAGTGACGTTCTTTTGCATTAAGATTTCATGCATCAACCCTAAACGCACATGACAACCTCTGCTTCCCTCTGCGAAGGGTCTATCTTTTACTTTATGTTTTACTTTATGCTTGAGTCAAGGTGATCCTCACCTTTCCCTTTTTCATTTTTTCCTTTGGCAAGCTCCTCGTGTTTGAAAGATCATGATACATATATCCAATTGGATGTAAGTTGGCATAGGCTATTATTGTTGACATCACCTAAAGGTGAATCTGTTGGGAGGCAACACAATAAGCCCCTATCTTTCTTAGTGTCCGGCTAAAACTCTATAACCACAAGTATTGCGTGAGTGTTAACAATTATAGGGGACTACAAGATGGTTGAGTATGTGAGCTTGTTGAAAAGCTCTATTATTGACTCTTTTTGATGTTACGATAAATTGCAATTGCTTCAATGACTGAGATTATAGTTTGTTAGTTCCCAATGAAGTTTTTGAACCATACTTGACATTGTGAATTGCTTATCACTTGAACATTGGAAATCATATATCAAAATCCATATATGTTGTTGTTATTAGAATGATCATGATGCCCTCATGTCCATATTCTATTTTTATCGACACCTCTATCTCTAAACATGGGGACATATTTTTCGATTTCGGCTTCCGCTTAAGGATAAGCGAGGTCTAAGCTTGGGGGAGTTGATACGTCCATTTTGCATCATGCTTTTATATCAATATTTATTGCATTATGGGCTGTTATTATACATTATATCTCAATACTTATGGCTATTCTCTCTTATTTTACAAGGTTTACCATGAAGAGGGGGGATGCCGGCAGCTGGAATTCTGGCTGGAAAAGGAGCAAACATTGGAAACCTATTCTGTACAACTCCGAAAGACCTGAGACTCCACGAAACAAATTTTCAGATTTAATAAGAATTTTTGGGCAAAAGAAATAGGCCAGGGAGCCCACACCCTGTCCAGGAGACAGGGGCGCGCCCCCCCTAGGGCGCGGCCCCCTATCTCCTGGCCCCCTGGTGGGCTTCCGGCGTCCATCTTCTGCTATATGAAGGGTTTTCCCCTGGAAAAAATCGTGGGCAAGCTTACGGGACGAAACTCTGCCGCCACGAGGTGGAACCTTGGCGGAATCAATCTAGGGCTCTGGCGGAGCTGTTCTGCCGGGAACACTTCCCTCCGGGAGGGGGAAATCATCACCAACGATCCTCTCATCGGGAGGGGGTCAATCTCCATCAACATCTTCACCAGCACCATCTCATCTCAAAACCCTAGTTCATCTCTTGTATCCAATCTTGTATCAAAACCACAAATTGGTACCTGTGGGTTGCTAGTAGTGTTGATTACTCCTTGTAGTTGATGCTATTTGGTTTACTTGGTGGAAGATCATATGTTCAGATCCTTCATGCATATTATTACACCTCTGATTATGAACATGAATATGCTTTGTGAGTAGTTACGTTTGTTCCTGAGGACATGGGTGAAGTCTTGCTATTAGTAGTCATGTGAATTTGGTATTCGTTCGATATTTTGATGAGATGTATGTTGTCTCTCCTCTAGTGGTGTTATGTGTGAACGTCGACTACATGACACTTCACCATTATTTGGGCCTAGAGGAAGGCATAGGGAAGTAATAAGTAGATGATGGGTTGCTAGAGTGACAGAAGCTTAAACCCTAGTTTATGCGTTGCTTCGTTAGGGGTTGATATGGACCCATATGTTTAATGTTGTGGTTAGGTTTACCTTAATACTCCTTTTTGTAGTTGCGGATGCTTGCAATAGGGGTTAATCATAAGTGGGATGCTTGTCCATGTTAGGGCAGTACCCAAGTGACGGTCCACCCACATATCAAATTATCAAAGTACCGAACGCGAATCTTATGAACGTGATGAAAACTAGCTTGACGATAATTCCCAATGTGTCCTCGGGAGCTCCTTCTTCATTATTAGAATTTGTCCTGGCTTATCCTTTGCTACATAAAGGATTAGGCCACCATGCTGCACTTTATTTACTTTTTGCTCGTTACTATTTATCTTATCACAAAACTATCTATCACCTGCTATTTCAGTGCTTGCAGAGAAAACCTTACTGAAAACCGCTTATCATTTCTTTCTGCTCCTCATTGGGTTCGACACTCTTACTTATCGAAAGGACTATGATAGATCCCCTACACTTGTGGGTCATCAGACGACGATGTGCCAGAGCTGCCCCAACCGGCAAGCGTCGGAACTACGTCCACTACCATGAGGTGGTAGGGCCAACTGAAGGAAATATGCCCTAGAGGCAATAATAAAGTTGTTATTTTATATTTCCTTATTCATGATAAATGTTTATTATTCATGCTAGAATTGTATTAACCGGAAACTTGATACATGTGTGGATACATAGACAAAACACCGTGTCCCTAGTATGCCTCTACTTGACTAGCTCGTTAATCAAAGATGGTTAAGTTTCCTAGCCATAGACATGTGTTGTCATTTGATGAACTGGGTCACATCATTAGGAGAAGGATGTGATGGACAAGACCCATCCATTAGCTTAGCATAATGATCGTTTTGTTTTATTGCTACTGCTTTCTTCATGTCAAATACATATTCCTCCGACTATGAGATTATGCAACTCCCGGATACCGGAGGAATGCCTTGTGTTCTATCAAACATCACAATGTAACTTGGTGATTATAAAGATGCTTGTAGGTATCTCTCAAGGTGTTTGTTGGGTTGGCATAGATCGAGAATAGGATTTGTCACTCCGAGTATTAGAGAGGTATCTCTGGGCCCTCTTGGTAATGCAAATCATGAGAAGCCTTGCAAGCAAAGTGACTAATGATTTAGTTGCAGGATGATGCATTACAGAATGAGTAAAGAGACTTGCCGGTAATGAGATTGAACTAGGTATGAAGATACCGAAGATCGAATCTCGGGCAAGTAACATACCGATGACAAAGGGAATAACGTATGTTGTCATAACGGTTCAACCAATAAAGATCTTCGTAGAATATGTAGGAGCCAATATGAGCACCCAGGTTCCGCTATTTGTTATTGATCGGAGAGATGTCTCGGTCGTGTCTACATAGTTCTCGAACCCGTAGGGTCCGCACGCTTAATGTTCGATGATGATTTTGTATTATATGAGTTATCTGATTTGGTGACTGAATGTTGTTCGGACTCCCGGATGAGATCACGGACATGACTAGGAGTCTCGAAATGGTCAAGAGGTAAAGATTGATATAAAGGATGATAGTATTCGAACACCAGAAATATTTCAGGGGTACATGGTACATATCGGGTCATTGGAAGGGGTTCCGGGCATCCCCCCGGCAACTACATGGGCCTAATGGGCCAAGAGTGGGACAGACCTGCCCCTAAGGGGTGGTGCGCCCCATGTAGGCCGAAATAGGGGGGAAGGAAAGGGGAGAAGAGAGAAAGGAAGCGGAGGGATCCGGCCTGCCCCTTCCTTCTCTCCCCATCCTCCTTCCTTTCCCCTTCGGGAATTATGGTAGGGGGGCGAATAGGATTAGGGCCCCAAGTAGGATTCCTCCTACTTGGGCGCCTCCTTGGCTGCCCCCTCTCCCTCCCACCTATATATATGAAGTGGGGAGGGCGCCTAGAAGACAGACCAACATTTGTTAGTCGTGTGCGGTGCCCCCCTCCACAGTTTACGCCTCCGGTCATATTCACGTAGTGCTTAGGCGAAGCCCTGCACGGGTAACTTCACCATCACCATCATCACGCCGTCGTGCTAACGGAACTCTTCTACTTCCTCGACACTCTGCTGGATCAAAAGTTGGAGGGATGTCATCGAGCTGAACATGTGCAGAACTCGGAGGTGCCGTACGTTTGGTGCTTGATCGGTCGGAACAAGAAGAAGTTTGACTACATCAACTGTGGTTGCAAATGCTTCCGCTTTTGGTCTACGAGGGTACATGGACATACTCTCCCCCTCTCGTTGCTATGCATCTCCTAGATAGATCTTGCGTGAGCATAGGAATTTTTTTTGAAATTGCATGCTACGTTTCCCAACAGTGGCATCGAGCCAGGTCTATGTGTAGATGATATGCACGAGTAGAACACAAAGAGTTGTGGGTGGTGATCGTGATACTGGTTACCACCAATGTATTATTTTGATTCAGCGGTATTGTTGGATGAAGCGGCCTGGACCAACCTTACATGACCACATTCATGAGACCGGTTCCACCGACAGACATGCAACTAGTTTTGCATAAAGGTGTCTGACGGGTGTCTGTTTCTCCAACTTTAGTTGAATCGAATTTGACTACGGCCGGTCCTTGTTGAAGGTTAAAACATCAAACTTAATAAATCACCGTTGTGGTATTGTGCCGTAGGTAAGAATGGTTCTTGCTAGAAGCCTGTAGCAGCCATGTAAAACTTGCAACAACAAAGTAGAGGACGTCTAACTTGTTTTTGCAGGGCATGTTGTGATGTGATATGGTCAAGACATGATATGATATACATTGTTGTATGAGATGATCATGTTTTGTATAAGTTATCGGCAACTGGGAGGAGCCTTATTGTTGTCGCTTTATTGTATGAAATGCAAACGCCATGTAATTGCTTTACTTTATCACTAAGTGGTAGCGATAGTTGTAGAAGCAATAGTTGGTGAGACGACCACGATGCTACGATGGAGATCAAGGTGTCAAGCCGGTGATGATGGAGATCATGACATTGCTTTGGAGATGCAGATCAAAAGCACAAGATGACAATGGCCATATCATGTCACATATTTTGATTGCGTGTTATGTTTATCTTTATGCATCCCCACAAGTCTAGGGATCTATCATAGTCCTTTCGATAAGTAAGAGTGTTGAACCCAACAAGGAGCAGAAGGAAATGACAAGTGGTTTTCAGTAAGGTATTCTCTGCAAGCACTAAAATTATTGGTAACAGATAGTTTTGTGATAAGGTAATTCGTAACGGGTAACAAGTAACAAAGGTAACTAAGGTGCAGCAAGGTGGCCCAATCCTTTTTTGTAGCAAAGGACAAGCCTGGACAAACTCTTATATAAAGCAAAGAGCTCCCGAGGACACATGGGAATTTCTGCTAGTTTTCATCATGCTCATATGATTCGCGTTCGTTACTTTGATAATTTGATATGTGGGTGAACCAGTGCTTGGGTACTTCCCTTCCTTGGACAAGCATCCCACTTATGATTAACCCCTCTCGCAAGCATCCACAACTACGAAAGAAGAATTAAGGTAAACCTAACCATAGCATGAAACATATGGATCCAAATCAGCCCCTTACGAAGCAACGCATAAACTAGGGTTTAAGCTTCTGTCACTCTAGCAACCCATCATCTACTTATTACTTCCAATGCCTTCCCCTTGGCCCAAATCATGGTGAAGTGTCATGTAGTCAACATTCACATAACACCACTAGAGGAGAGACAACATACATCTCATCAAAATATCGAACGAATACCAAATTCACATGATTACTTATAACAAGACTTCTCCCATGTCCTCAGGAACAAACGTAACTACTCACAAATCATATTCATGTTCATAATCAGAGGGGTATTGAATAGCATTAAGGATCTGAACATATGATCTTCCACCTAATAAACCAACTAGCATCAACTACAAGGAGTAATCAACACTACTAGCAACCCACAGGTACCAATCTAAGGTTTTGAGACAAAGATCGGATACAAGAGATGAACTAGGGTTTGAGAGGAGATGGTGCCGGTGAAGATGTTGATGGAGATTGACCCCCTCTTGATGAGAGGATCGATGGTGATGACGATGGCAGTGATTTCCCCCTCCCGGAGGGATGTTTCCCCGGCAGAACAGCTTCGCCGGAGCCCTAGATTGGTCCTGCCCAGGTTCCGCCTTGAGACGGCGACGCTTCATCCCGAAAGCTTCCTTATGATTTTTTTTCCAGGGCAAAAGACACCATATAGCAGAAGATGGGCATCGGGGGCCTGCCAGGTGGCCCACGAGGCAAGGGGGCGCGCCCTCCACCCTCATGGCTGGTGGGTGGCCCCCCTCTGGCGCTTTCTTTGCCCAATATTTTTATTATATTCCAAAACTGTATTTCGTGGAGTTTCAGGACTTTTGGAGTTGTGCAGAATAGGTCTCCAATATTTTCTCCTATTCCAGCCCAGAATTCCAGCTGCTGGCATTCTCCCTCTTTGTGTAAACCTTATAAAATAAGAGAGAAAAGGCATAAGTATTGTGACATAATGTGTAGTAACAGCCTATAATGCAATAAATATTGATATAAAAGCATGATGCAAAATGGACGTATCAACTCCCCCAATCTTAGACCTCGCTTGTCCTCAAGCGAAAGCCGATATCAAAAAATATGTCGACATGTTTAGAGATAGACATATTGATAAAATAAAATACGGACATGATGGCATCATGATCATCTTTAGAACATCAACATATATATTGTCATACGATTTCTTATGCTAAAGTAACAATCTATTCACAATGTAAAGTATGAATCAGAAACTTCATTGAAAACTAGCAAACTATAATCTCAGTCACTGAAGCAATTGCAATTTATCATAACATCGGAAAGAGCCAATATAAGAGCTTTTCAGCAAGTCCACATACTCAACTATCATTTAGTCTTTCACAATTGCTAACATTCACGCGATACTTATGGGTATGAAGTTTCAATCGGACACAGAGAAAGATAGGGGCTTATAATTTCGCCTCCCAACCTTTTACCTCAAGGGTAATGTCAACAATAATACTTTATGAAAACCTACATCCAATTGGATATATATATATATATATATATATATATATATATATATATATATCAAGATCTTTCCAACACATAGTGCTTGCCAAAGGATAAAGTGTAAAAAGGAATGGTGAAGATCACCATGACTCTTGTATAAGGGTAGAAGGTAAAAATAAAAGATAGGCCCTTCGCAAAGGGAAGCAGAGGTTGTCATGCGCTTTTATGGTTGGATGCACAAAATCTTAATGCAAAAGAACGTCACTTTATATTGCCACTTTAGGTGGTATAAATTTAGCAACAATGTAATTAGCATAATCAACATACCATGGAGTAGTACGAGAAGCATTTATGACAGCTAATTGTTCATCGGGAAAGCTATCATCAATAGGTAGTGGGTCATCAAGAACATTTTCTAACCTAGACAAGTTGTCTGCAACGGGGTTCTCAGCTCCTTTTCTATCTATATTATGCAAATCAAATTCTTGTAGCAAGAAAACCCATCTAATAACTCTAGGTTTAGCATCTTTCTTTTCCATAAGATATTTAATAGCAGCATGATCAGTGTGAACAGTTACTTTGGAATCAACAATATAAGGCCTGAACTTATCACAAGCAAATACAACTGCTAAAAATTCTTTTTCAGTAGTAGCATAATTTCTCTGGCACTGTCTAGAGTTTCACTAGCATATTGGATAACATTTAATTTCTTATCAACTCTTTGTCCTAGAACGGCACCTATAGCATAACCACTAGCATCACACATAATTTCAAAGGGTAAATTCCAATCAGGTGGCTGAACAATAGGTGCAGAAATCAAGGCTTTCTTAAGTATTTCAAATGCTTCTACACAGTCATCATCAAAGACAAAAGGAACATATTTTTGCAAGAGATTAGTTAGAGGCCTAGAATTCTAAAGAAGTCTTTAATAAACCTCCTATAGAAACCAGCATGACCAAGAAAACTTCTTATACCTTTGATGTCTTTAGGACACAGCATCTTTTAAATAGCATCTACTATAGCTTTATCAACTTCGATACCTCTTTTGGAAATTTTATGCCCCAAGACAATACCTTCATTAACCATAAAGTGGCACTTCTCCCAATTCAATATAAGATTAGTTTCTTCACATCTCTGCAAAACTCGATCAAGGTTGCTTAAGCAATCATCAAAAGAAGTTCCATAAACAGAGAAATCATCCATGAAAACCTCAACAATTTTTTCACAAAAGTCAGAGAATATAGCACTCATACATCTTTGAAAGGTAGCAGGTGCATTACATAAACCAAAAGGCATACATCTATAAGCAAAGGTACCGAAAGGGCACGTAAAATTGGTCTTTTCCTGATCCTCTTTTGACACAGGTTTTTGTGAGAAACCGGAACAACCATCTAGGAAGCAAAAATGTGTATGTTTAGATAATCTTTCTAGCATTTGGTCAATAAAAGGTATATGGTAATGATCTTTTCTAGTAGCTTTATTTAATTTGTAGAAATCAACTACCATTCTATAACCTATAACAATTCTGTGTGGGATCAATTCATCTTTATCATTAGGAACAACTGTGATACCTCCCTTCTTAGGGACACAATGGACAGGACTTACCCACTTACTATCAGCAACAGGATAAATTATACCTGCCTCCAGAAGCTTTAGCATTTCATTTCTTACCACTTCTTTCATCTTAGGATTTAACTGTCGTTGATGATCAACAACTAGTTTAGCATCTTCCTCCAATTTTATTTTTCTGTTGGCATAGAGTGGGACTAATGCCCTTAAGATCATCAAGAGTATATCCAATAGCAGCACAGTGCTTCTTCAGAGTTTTCAATATTATCTCTTCTTCATGCTCTGAAAGGTTAGCACTAATAATAACATGATATATCTTCTTTTCATCAAGATAAGCATATTTCAAAGTATCAGGTAATTTTTTAAGCTCAAACACGGGATCACCCTTGGGTGGAGGAGGATCCCCTAGGATTTCAATAGGCAAGTTGTGTTTCAAAATAGGTCCCTGTTTAAAGAATACTTCATATATTTCCGTTCTTTCATTCATAAACATATCATTTTCATGGTCGAGCAAATATTGTTCTAAAGGATCATTAGGAGGCACGGAAATAGAAGCAAGACCAATAATTTCATCTTTACTAGGAGATTCTTTATCATGGGGTTGTCTACGAAATTTAACGAAATTAAAATCATGAGACATATCCCCTAAACCAACAGTAACGATATCTTTTTCGCAGTCTATCTTAGCATTAATAGTATTCAAGAAGGGTCTACCAAATATAATGGGACAAAAGTCATCTTGTGGGGAACCAAGAATAAGAAAATTAGTAGGGTATTTAATTTTCCCACACAAGACTTCAACATCGCTAACAATCCCAGCCAGTGAAATAGTATCTCTATTGGCAAGATTAATAGTAACATCAATATCTTCTATCTCAGCAGGTGCAATATCATGAATAATTTCTTTGTATATGGAATGAGGTATTGCACTCACACTAGCACCCATATCACATAGGCCATGATAACAATGATCTCCTATTTTAACAGAAACAACAGGCATGCCAACAATAGGTCTATGTTTATTTTTAGTATCGGGTTTAGCAATTCTTGCAGCTTCATCACAGAAATAAATAACTTGCCCATCAATATTATCGACCAAGAGATCTTTGACTATAGCAATACTAGGTTCAAATTTAATTTGCTCAGGGGGTGTAGGTGTTCTAGTATTACTCTTACGAACCATAGTTGAAGCTTTAGCATGATCCTTAAGTCTAACAGGAAAGGGTGGTTTCTCAATATAAGCGGTAGGAACAATAGGATCAACATTATAAGTAATAGTTTTTTCTTCAACTTTAATAGGTTCTACTACTTTCACTTCAATGGGAGGGTGATATTTAAACCACTTCTCCTTAGGGAGATCAACATGAGTAGCAAATGATTCACAGAAAGAAGCTACTATCTCAGAGTCAAGTCCATATTTAGTGCTAAATTCACGAAAAGCATCGGTATCCATAAGAGATTTAACACAATCAAACTTAGGTGTTATACCAGACTCCTTACCTTCATGGAGTTCCCAATCTTCAGTTGTGTTTATATCTTTCCAATAAATCCCATTTGAATTCAATAGTCTTCATCATAAAAGAACCAGTACAAGAAGTATCGAGCATGGAGCGATCATTAAGAGAAAGCCATGCATAATTTTTTTGAATAATAATTTCTCTTGAGAGCTCATGATTGGGGCATGAATATAACATTGACTTAAGCCTCCCTCAAGCTTGAGCGATACTTTCTCCTTCACGAGGCCAACAATTATATATATAATTATGATCATGATGAACCAGATGCATAGGATAAAACTTCTGATGAAATTCTAATTTCAATCGGTTTTAGTTCCATGATCCAATATCATGGCATAGCCTAAACCATTTCAATGCCTTTCCCTTCAAAGATAAATGGAAGACCTTCTTATTGATGACATCCTTGGGCATACCTGCAAGCTTAAATAATCCACAAACTTCATCCACATAGATTAGGTGCATATCGGGATGTAATGTTCCATCTCCTGTATAGGGATTAGCTAGTAGTTTCTCTATCATACCCGAAGGAATTTCAAAATAAATATTTTCAGTAGGTTGAGGAGCAACTCTTTGCACTTTTGGTTGGGGTGAATATACCTCGAACAAGCCCCTCAAAGGATTATTTTCCATAGTAACAAGTGACAATAAATTTCAGCACACAATGTAAATGTTTCCTTACCAAATTCCACCTACCAAAGGCGCTTCACTCCCTGGCAAAGGCGCCAGAAAAGAGTCCTGATGCCCCACAAGTATTGGGGATCTATCGTAGTCCTTTCGATAAGTAAGAGTGTCAAACCCAACAAGGAGCAGAAGGAAATGACAAGCGGTTTTCAATAAGGTACTCTCTGCAAGCACTGAAATTATTGGTAACAAATAGTTTTGTGATAAGGTAATTCGTAACGGGTAACAAGTAACAAAGATAACTAAGGTGCAGCAAGGCAGCCCAATCCTTTTTCATAGCAAAGGACAAGCCTGGACAAATTCTTATATAAATCAAAGAGCTCCCGAGGACACATGGGAATTTCTATCAAGCTAGTTTTCATCATGCTCATATGATTCGCGTTCATTACTTTGATAATTTGATATGTGGGTGAACCAGTGCTTGGGTGCTGCCCTTCCTTGGACAAGCATCCCACTTATGATTAATTGGAGCTAGTTCTATATCACCCTATGTTATAACTATTGCATGAGGAATCGCATCCGGCATAATTATCCATCACTGATCCATTGCCTACGAGCTTTTCACATATTGTTCTTCGCTTATTTACTTTTCCGTTGTTACTGTTACAACTACTACAAAAACCCAAAAACATTTACCTTTACTGTTGCTACCATTACCATTACTACCATACCACTTTTGCTACTAAACACTTTGCTGCCGATACTAAGTTATCCAGGTGTGGTTGAATTGACAACTCAACTGCTAATACTCAAGAATATTCTTTGGCTCCCCTTGTGTCGAATCAATAAATTTGGGTTGTACTTCACCCTCGAAAGCTGTTCCGATCCCCTACACTTGTGGGTTATCACACTGCTAGGTGAAAGGCCTGCTGCAGGAGCAGATGCTGATGTTATGAACATCTGGAAAGCTCAATCTGATGACTACTCGATAGTTCAGTGTGCCATGCTTTATAGCTTAGAATCGGGACTTCAATGACATTTTGAACGTCATGGACCATATGAGATGTTCCAGGAGTTGAAGGTAATATTTCAAGCAAATGCCCGAGTTGAGAGATATGAAGTCTCCATCAAGTTCTATAGCTGCAAGATGGAAGAGAACATTTCTGTCAATGAAGACATACTCAGAATATCTGGATATCATAATTACTTGACTCAGCTGGTAGTTAATCTTCTAGATAATTGTGTCATTGATAGAGTTCTTCAATCACTGCCACCAAGCTACAAAGGCTTCTGTGACACTTCAAAAAAATTTTGTGATTTTGTTTTCAGAAAGAGCCTTGCTTGGTTTGAAAGAAGGTCATTTAAACCCTTCCTAAAAACCATCTTCTAAGTTTGCCCTCTCAAAAATCCTTTTCTTGGATTTAGTTTCTTTTAAAAAGAATACCCCTTTTAGTTTTTGGGCTTTTATTTGGTTTTTATCCCTTCTAAATTTTAACATGCCTCCTATGGTGAAATTTTCCCAAAAACCCCTCCTCCCACTTTGGTGCAACCCAAACATTCTGTCCAAACTAATGAAATCCATTTTTGGATTTTATTCCAATTATTTCTCCTCCCAAAATAATTCTGTCTTTTCTTTTGAGCCTAGGTGAATTGCAAAGCAAGTACCCTAATGCTTTTGACTTTTGACCTCAACTCAACACCCCTGGATAGTCCTTTGTACCCACAACCTAGAACCATCTTGATCCACTCTTCTCCTTTTCAAATATTTCAAATTTCACTCACTGCAAGTTTGGACCAGATTTGCCAAATTTGGTGAAATTCATATCTACACCTCTCCAAAAATTCCACAAATATTCAGGCAGCCTCTAGATGCAATGAGAGGCCCCTCCACCAAAAACCAGCTCAAGGAAAAATCCCTACATGCCTAGATCATTCTGTCGAACACCTTGCATGCACTGTTTCTGTTCATCTTCAGTTAAGTTCAGAGTTTCAGTGTCGATCTTCGTCAGAAATTCAGTCACATGCTCACAGTGCACTTGGCACGTTGCTCATGGCCTAGCTTGCTTGTCCGGAGCCTCACACGCGCGCTTGGCGCCTTCCTGGCGTCGGTGGCGCCCTGGCCCGCCTGCGCCGGCGTGCTTTGCGGCGGCCGAATCACCGTAGCGGCCGACAGGGAGCAGAACGGCGGCATAACGCCGTTCGGCGCCGCCCAAACCCCCTGGTGGCTCCGCGTGGCCATTTCCTCGCCAGCGCACGCACGCAACACCGTCGCCGTGGCGCAGCACGCATAGAACGTGCTCCCTGCCGCCGACGGGCCCGCGCCGCCCCGTTCCGTCGAGCTCCCCCTAAGCAACCAAATCCCGACGCGGTTAGCACCTAAACGGAACCAGGGAACACCCACGACGACGCTCAACCTCTGAACCCTCCTGTGCAACCACAGCGCCGCCGTAATCACCTCGCCGGAGAACCCCGTTCTCGGCAACCGCCTTGGGGCGGCTATATATAGCACCCCGAGCTTGCTCTCGCCCCCGCACGACTCCACCACCTCACCAGACCCCGCCCAGCCACTGAACGAGCCTCGAGGGGCCTTTCCTCCTTGACTTCGGCCACCTCCGTCTGCCTTGGGCTCCGGCATCGTTCACTCCGGAGAACTCCTCCGCCGCCCTACTTTCGCCCGTAGCCTCGTACCACCTCTAGTAGGATAACCCCCACCTCAATTTTGACCCCGCAGCTCTCTCCGGCGAGATCCACGACCACCCGAATCGCCGTCCGCCGGAGCAAGCGTCGCCGCCGACGTGGTACTCGCCGGCAACCACCACCACCTCCCACAGACGCGGAATGGCACCCTGAACAAGGAGGTACTCTCCGATCTCCCTGCCTCGCCGTGGATCACCGCCGGCGACCACCGCGGCTCTCGGGCGCCGACGAGCCCCGACTCCCTCGTTTGAAATTTCAAACCTGCAGGGTGGGACCCGCCCGTCAGCCTCTCCTTTGTTTTTTTTGAATCGTTTACTGAAAGCGTACTCTGGCAAATACGCTTCCACTCTGAACTTCTTTTCTAGATTTTTCTGCAAAGCCCCCTGGAAGTTTTCTGTTTCATTACAGATGGGTCCTTGTACCAAAACTCTTATAACTTTTAATCAGAAAAGTATTTTTGATTAATTCTTTTTCTGTCCTCTTTAAATTTTTGTCTAGTTTTTTATCATATTTATTTGAAAAATATTTGGAACACTTTTCTGTACACTCACGGTATTTACGTTGCGTACGTATTTTTCTTATACCGTAGATACCGGAGGAGGTGACGGAGCTGCAAACTTCGCACAGTTAGACTCCGACTACTCCGAACCAGGCAAGCATGTTTGAACTCTTGATATGATGAGTGTTGTTGCATGTTTGCATTTTAGTATGGTCATGGCATGTTTAGGAACATCACTTTGAATGTTATATTTCATGCACATAATCGGAAAGTAAGTTTCGGAAAGCATTATGTTGTTGGATACATATTTGCATAGCCATGTGTTGGCATGAGGATGGGTAAGATGGCAGTGTTGTGACATGCCAGTCTTATGCCAGATTATTTGACTTCCGTGTCATCGTGAAACAAATCACATTTCCATTCATTCCTTCCTATATTGTCACATGTTTTCCGAAAGGAATATGGCATAGTAAGTTGCAAATCGTTTTCCTGGTACACACCAAATAGAGAGGCCGGGGTGAGGGTTCCATGGCCCTGGATTAAAGCCCGTCATCCGGTCAGGGGGCATGGGTGTTTTCGGTTGGGATCGAGAGGGGGGGGCACCCCTTAGAGCGCGCGTATAGAAATTTGATCCCATGCTATTCGAGGTTGTGGCCTCCCCGTCTCAAAGTTTTTCTTGGACGTTGTCCAGGGTGATTCCTGGCATCGTGAGGTGAAATGGGTGTGTAGTAGTTAAATGTGTTTCTACTGAAATACCGTAAACGGAACTAGTCCTTCGTGACTACGGAAATCCGTTGGCTGTGGTCAGTTCATCCAAACTCTGCAGAGTTTCAACTCTTTCAATTATCTTGTACTTTGTTCAAGTAATATATTCATCTTATCTTGTCAGGTATCAGCCTCAGTGACAAAAACTCTGGTGGGATTTATGTGTGATAAATCCAGTTAAAAGATTATTCTTGTGGATGGACTAATCTTGTTATTTACATTTATTACAAGCCCTGTCTGCGATGTCGCTCAGACGTCCGACGGTGGCAGACCTGTTATTTACTTTTGTTATAGGCCCTGTCTGTGATGTCGCTCAGACGTCCGACTGTGGCATTTCTTTTAAAGCCCTTTATGTGATGTCGCCCAGACGTCCGACTATGGCATTTATTTTAAAGCCCTTTATGTGATGTCGCCCAGACGTCCGACTGTGGCATTTCTTTTAAAGCCCTTTATGTGATGTCGCTCAGACGTCCGACTGTGGTATTTCTTTTAAATCCCTTTATGTGATGTCGCCCAGACGTCCGACTGTGGCATTTCTTTTAAAGCACTGTATGTGATGTCGCCCAGACGTCCGACTGTGGCATTTCTTTTAAAGCCCTTTATGTGATGTCGCCCAGACGTCCGACTATGGCATTTCTATTAAGCCCTTTATGTGGTGTCGCTAAGACGCCCGACTGCGGCATGCATTTTATTTATTTACCTTTCGAGGCGTCGCTCCAGACACCCGATCGGTTTTCAGTTATTTATTTTATTTATCAAGTCCTGCAATATTACCGTTGTTATATGAGCATCATCCTTTGTTCATGACGCATTCATGCATTCATTGATTATATCTTTTGTCCGAACTGTCTTGTGAGTACTTTCAAGTACTCACCTGGCTTGTTGATTTGGCCAGATGTTGATGAAGGCGATCTCATGGATGAAGAGTTTGATAGCGAGTCCGACGCCTAGAGGAGTCCCAGTCAGTCCCGTGCGATCCTGTCTTGGTCATTGTATTATCCGCTTCCGCAACCCCGAAATAAATTCATCGAGCCTCACCTCGACGCTCGATGAGCTGCCAGTAGAAGTCAAGTTATCCACCACCACTTTTTCCTCGAGCTAGTAGCATGCCACCACACCCCTATGTCATAACCGCCCATATGTAAGATATTGGCGAGTTTGTAATAAATTGTTGAGCAGCCTCAGCTCAACCCTGTAATATATTTGATGCTACTGGTTCTCTGTTTATCAAGCTTTTGTCTACCAGAAAGGATGACTTTTCCTATACTGGGTTTAAAAGATCGGTTTTATCAATAAGCATTTTATTGAAAAGTTGGTCGTGACAGACTTGGTAACCAGAGCCAGGCTGACTGTAGGGAGCCACTAGGTGCGATCGCTAATTGGTTATTAGCATGATAGAGTTATTCATGTTTTTACAAATGTAGTCATTTTTCTGACAGTCAGCATAAAATTTATGATCTGATCACTCAGAATTTTTGCCTACTTTTGTAGATGGCCGGCAACGACTGCGAGTCTCAAATGTTCGCCAACGTGCCTGAGGGGTTCGTCAAACTCCTCTCCTTCATCGTTCAGGTCGCGATGGGGCCATCCGTGCGCCCAGTCTTCACGCTTTATCCACACAAGATCAACGACAGTCTGACTATGCACCAGGCCGCGGTGCAGTTCAGGGGAGGCCATGCTGAAATACGCCGCCTCCGATTCGTGGGGAGAGCCATGCCTACAGAAAGGCATGCTATGCAGATGGCTGCCCGCGAGACGATAGCCCGTCTTCGGGATGTTCTTCCTGCAATGAAGACCCGTCGCTACCGCTACCTTCCATGCCATGTGCCTTACACCTGTCACTACTCTTTCTCTTGCCCCAGAGGAGAGCGAGACGAAGCCTTTGAGATGCTTGTCGAGTACCTCCGAGCCCTGGAGGCAGCATTCGACTGCATGGTGGATGACCTCGTAGCTGCACGCATGGACTCAGTTCATGGCTGTGCTGCTAACAGGAGGGAACTCCTGCACACCGCTCCACCACTGACTTTTGTGTCATCCGCAGCCTCTCACTCACCTACCATACTCGCCTCTGCTCGTCGTCTGCCTACCACAGAGGAATTTAACCAGGCTATTGCACCCACTCCCGTCCGCTCTGCACCACTTGTTGCACCCACTCCCATACGTGCTACCCCACCTATTCCACCCACTCGTATTCGTGTTATTCCGCCTACGGCACCTGCTCCATCAGCTCAGCACAACGTTTCTCGTCTGGAACCTATTAGCGAGGAGGAGGTTGATTCCCCAGCGTCTCTGCGTCTCACCCTCGGCAGGCCAAGGGAGATCCTCACCATCTCCGACTAAGTACGCATAGACGCCATGCGATGTATCGACTTGTGTAATATGTTTATATGTACATAGGTTGTGAGAAGTAGCCTGTTTGCGCATCATGTAGGATCTGGAGGAGTGCACTAGTTTAAATAACATGTCAGGATTATGTACGCATATCCTGAGTGATGTAATGTATAATTATGCCCGCGTGTAAGATATGCACTAGTCCTTCTCCGCGCGAAATCGTGTGTTTCCAAAAATATCCTGGAGTTTAAAAATGTTCTTTGTGTGTGATTTTATTGACTTTTGCGACTCTCTTTCTTATCTTACGAGTTCACAAAATATATCCCCAGAGTGAAAGATGTCTCGTCCTTGGACGCGCTCCATGCCAACTCAGCCAGAAGAAAATTATGGCACACCGCAGAACCACAATTTCACTCAGGGTCAGACAAGTCAACAGGACAGTGAAACAGCTTTTACACAAGTTTGTCGTTTGTATGAACAGAGTCAGCAGCAACACCAGGAAATGATGAACCAATTCATCAATATGGGAAGTAACCGTGGTCAGTATCAACCGCAATCCAAATTATCTGAGTTACAAAAGACGCGTCCTCCAACATTTTCTCATACTGACAAGCCTCTTGAGGCCGATGACTGGCTTCGGGACATGGAGAGAAAATTAATTATCGCACAGTGTTCAGACCGTGAAAAAGTATTGTATGCACCACACTATCTCACAGGAGCAGCTGCATCATGGTGGGAAAACTTCCTGCACATGCACCCCAACGAAAATGAAATCACCTGGGAAAATTTCAAAGAAGGTTTTCGTGGGGCACATATTCCTAAGAGCGTCATGAAAATCAAGAAGAAAGAATTTGATGAACTCAAGCAAAGGGCCATGACAGTGTCAGAATACAACAGCCAATTCACTCTGCTGTCTCGCTACGCCAATGAAGAACGCATGACCGAGAGCAAGAAGATGGAAAAATTCTTGGAAGGCCTGGCACCCGCCCTTAAGTGCCAGCTAGTTGTGCATACCTTTCCAGATTTTAAAACACTGGTGGATAAGGCCATTACCCTGGAAAATGAGCGACGTAGCCTGGAAGATTTCCGCAAACGAAAAAGGGACCAGACTACTTTTGCTCGCAATCACAGAAGCAAGAAGGAATTTCAGAAGGGGGATTCACACAAAACCCCGACGAATAATTCACGTCCAATCAAGAATTTCCATGCAAGAGACAAAGAGTTCACCTATCGCCCAGGCGTTACCTGTTATGCTTGTGGAGAAGAAGGGCACTATGCCAAGCAGTGCCCCAAGCCAAGGAGCTCAACCCCGAAGCTCAATAATGGTGGAAATAATTCAGCACCAAAGCGAAGCAATTTCAACCCCAACAACAACCACCGGAAAGGTCACTTGAACCACGTGACCCGAGAGGAAGCACAGAACGCCCCAGATATCGTACTCGGTACGTACCCCGTCAACACAATACCTGCCATGGTTTTGTTTGATTCTGGAGCTTCTCACTCATTCGTTTCGAAAAGTTTTGCTTTGCAAAATAATTTTTCGATGCTTCCCTTGGAAAAATCAATGATCATCAAGTCCCCTGGAATTAAGCAAGTGACCCAGAGTTACTGTCAAGGTGTGGTTATTGAATTTGAAGGATTGAAGTTTTACGCCAACCTTATTGTACTGGAAAGCAAAGGACTGGATGTCATCCTAGGAATGGATTGGTTAACCACCAACAAAGGTTTTATTGACTGCTTCAACCGTACCGTGATTCTCACACACCATCATGGGAAGAAAATAAAAGTTTCAGCCAAAGAGAGACAAATACCTCGGCAACCTAGATTAAACAAGGTGGACGTTTCTGAGCTGAACAAGGTTCCAGTAGTATGTGAATTCCCAGACGTATTTCCAGAAGAACTACCAGGCATGCCACCAGACCGAGAGATAGAATTCAGCATTGAGCTAGCACCCGGAACCGCTCCTATTTACAAGAAACCTTACAGAATGGCACCATCCGAATTGGTAGAGTTGAAGAAGCAAATAAAAGAATTATTGGAGAAAGGATACATACGAGCCAGCTCCTCACCTTGGGGTTCTCCAATTTTATTTGCCAAGAAGAAGGATGGAACAATGAGGTTGTGTATTGATTATCGAGCTCTCAACATGGTCACAATCAAGAACAAATACCCAATGCCCCGAATAAATGATTTATTCGATCAGCTCGCACAGGCCAAAGTCTTCTCAAAAATTGACTTGAGATCAGGATACCACCAATTAAAAGTACGAACAGAAGATATTCCCAAGACCGCATTCACCTCCAGATATGGGTTGTATGAGTTCACAGTGATGCCATTCGGGCTAACCAACGCCCCCGCATATTTTGTTCACCTCATGAACAAAGTATTTATGAAGTATATGGACAAGTTTGTTGTGGTATTCATCGATGATATTCTGATATATTCCAAAACACCAGAAGAGCACGCCGAACATCTCAGGATTGTACTAGGAGAACTCAGGAAACATCAATTGTACGCCAAATTCAGCAAATGTGAATTTTGGCTAAAGCAGGTGGGTTTTCTGGGCCACGTGCTAACCCAAGAAGGTATTGCAGTAGACCCGGAAAAAGTCAAGGCCGTACTTGGCTGGAAACCACCAGCTAACGTAACGGACGTACGGAGTTTCTTGGGAATGGCAGGCTATTATCGGAGATTTATTGAAGGATTCTCTACTATAGCAAAGCCCATGACACAATTGCTCAAGAAAGGCAAGAAGTTTGAATGGACAGAAGCATGTGAGAAAAGCTTCCAAGAGCTAAAAACAAATTAACAACGGCACCAGTACTAATTGTGCCAGATATACACAAGAATTTTGAGGTATATTGTGACGCATCCCGGAAAGGCCTCGGATGCGTATTGATGCAAGAAGGCAAGGTAGTTGCGTATGTCTCTAGACAACTACGCAAGCATGAGGAAAATTATCCCACTCATGACTTGGAATTAGCAGCGGTCATTCATGCACTCAAGGAATGGAGACACTTCCTACTTGGGAATCGTTGTGAGATATACACAGACCATAAGAGTCTTAAGTATATTTTCACACAGCCAGAGTTAAATTTACGGCAATGACGCTAGTTAGAGTTGGTGAAGGATTATGATGTTGGAATCCAATATCATCCTGGAAAAGCAAATGTTGTGGCAGATGCACTTAGTCGAAAACCTAGCACGGACGACGACAGTATACCAAAGTTGAGGCCAGAATTTCAGCAGGAATTTGCCTGGCTCAATCTAATAATGGTTACCGAAGGCAGTGTGTCGAATATAGAAATACAGCCTACCCTGATGGAAAGGATCAAGGAAGCCCAGCACGGACACCCCAGCATTGATGGCATAAAAAGGAAAGTGAGTATGGGCAAGGAATATTATGGTACAGGGAAACAATCTGCGTGCCAAATATCCAGGACCTCAAACATCAAATTCTGTCTGAGAGCCACACCGCTCCGTACTCAATCCATCCTGGGGGGACAAAGATGTACAAAGACCTTCAGGAAAATTTTTGGTGGCACGGTATGAAGAGAGACATAGCCACATTTATTGCATGTTGCGACTCTTGTCAACGCATAAAGGTCGAGCACCAGAAACCAGCCGGGCTGTTGCAACCAAACAAGATACCCGAGTGGAAATGGGACGATATTGGAATGGATTTCATTGTTGGACTACCACGGTCACGACATGGGAATAATGCCATATGGGTCATAACCGACAGGTTAACCAAGGTGGCACATTTTATTCCAGTGAAGACAACTTACTCCACTCAGAGACTGGCCAGGCTTTATCTTGCCCGTATCGTCTGCCTGCATGGAGTCCGAAAGACTATCATGTCTGACAGAGGCACACAGTTCGTCTCTAGATTTTGGGATCACCTACAACATGCACTGGGTACCCAACTAGCATTCAGCACCGCGTACCATCCCCAGACCGATGGGCAGACCGAACGCGTAAACCAAATCCTGGAAGATATGCTGAGAGCTTGTGTCCTCACCTACGGAACCAGTTGGGAAGAAAGCTTACCATATGCAGAGTTCACATACAACAACAGTTATCAAGCCAGCTTGCAAATGGCACCCTTTGAAGCTCTGTATGGCAGAAGATGTCGTACCCCGCTAAATTGGTCAGAAACCGGAGACAACCATATCTTCGGCCCAGATATGCTCAAAGAGGCTGAAGAGAAAGTTAAGACGATTAGAGATCGACTCAAGACAGCTCAAAATCGACAAAGAGTTATTACGATCGGAAGCATCGAGAAATCAGTTTTGAACCCGGAGAGTTTGTTTACCTAAGAGTCTCTCCTATGAGGGGTCTGCAACGATTCAGGATTAAGGGAAAGCTAGCACCAAGATTCATAGGACCATTCCGTATAATGGCCCGAAGAGGCACGGTAGCCTACCAGCTAGACTTACCCAGGGATTTATCCGATATCCACAATGTGTTTCACATCTCACAATTGAGAAGGTACGTAGGCAATCCAGAGAAGCAGGTATCTCATGAAAATATTGACGTGCAACCGGACCTCACTTACCGGGAGCACCCCATAAAAATATTAGAAGAGTCTGAGAGGAGGACCCGACGGAAAACCATTAAGTTTTTCGGAGTTCAATGAAGTAATCACACCGAGGATGAAGCAACTTGGGAGAGTGAGGATTTTCTTCGGACAGAGCACCCACACCTGTTTAAGGATTAGCTGAAATCTCGGGGACGAGATTTTTCCTAAGGGGGTAGGTGTTGTGACACTTCAAAAAAAATTGTGATTTTGTTTTCAGAAAGAGCCTTGCTTGGTTTGAAAGAAGGTCATTTAAACCCTTCCTAAAAACCATCTTCTAAGAGTGCCCTCTCAAAAATCCTTTTCTTGGATTTAGTTTCTTTTAAAAAGAAAACCGCTTTTAGTTTTTGGGCTTTTATTTGGTTTTGATCCCTTCTAAATTTTACCATGCCTCCTATGGTGAAATTTTCCCAAAACCCCTCCTCCCACTTTGGTACAACCCAAACATTCTGTCCAAACTAATAAAATCCATTTTTGGATTTTATTCCAATTATTTCTCCTCCCAAAATAATTCTGTCTTTTCTTTTGAGCCTAGGTGAATTGCAAAGCAAGTACCCTAATGCTTTTGACTTTTGACCTCAACTCAACACCCCTAGATAGTCCTTTGTACCCACAACCCAGAACCATCTTGATCCACTCTTCTCCTTTTCAAATATTTCAAATTTCACTCACTGCAAGTTTGGACCAGATTTGCCAAATTTGGTGAAATTCATATCTACACCTCTCCAAAAATTCCACAAATATTCAGGCAGCCTCTAGATGCAATGAGAGGCCCCTCCACCAAAAACCAGCTCAAGGAAAAATCCCTACATGCCTAGATCATTCTGTCGAACACCTTGCATTCACTATTTCTATTCATCTTCAGTTAAGTTCAGAGTTTCAGTGTCGATCTTCATTAGAAATTCAGTCACATGCTCACAGTGCACTTGGCACGTTGTTCACGGCCTAGCTTGCTTGTCCGGAGCCTCACACGCGCGCTTGGCGCCTTCCTGGCATCGGTGGCGCCCTGGCCCGCCTGCGCCGGCGTGTCTTGCGGCGACCGAATCACCGTAACGGCCGACACGGAGCAAAACGGCGGCTCAATGCTGTTCGGCGCCGCCCAAACCCGCTGGTGGCTCCGCGTGGCCATTTCCTCGCCAGCCCACGCATGCAGCACCGTCGCCGTGGCGTGGCACGCACAGAGCATGCTCCCTGCCGCCGACGGGCCCGCGCCGCCCTGTTCCGTTGAGCTCCCCCTAAGCAACCAAATCCCGACGCGGTTAGCACCTAAACGGAACCAGGGAACACCCACGGCGACGCTCAACCTCGGAACCCTCCCGTGCAACCACAGCGCCACCGTAATCACCTCGCCGGAGAACCCCGTTCTCGGCAGCCGCCTCGGGGCAGCTATATATAGCACCCCGAGCTTGCTCTCACCCCCACACGACTCCACCACCTCACCAGACCCCACCCAGCCATTGAACGAGCCTCGAGGGGCCTTTCCTCCTCGACTCCGGCCACCTCCGTCCGCCTCGGGCTCCGGCATCGTTCTCTCCGGTGAGAACTCCTCCGGCACCCTACTTTCGCCCGTAGCCTCGTACCACCTCTAGTAGGATAACCCCCACCTCAATTTTGACCCTGCAGCTCTCTCCGGCGAGATCCACGACCACCCGAATCGCCGTCCACCGGAGCAAGCGTCGCCGCCGACGTGGTACTCGCCGGCGACCACCACCACCTCCCACACACGCGGAATGGCGCCGTGAACACGGAGGTACTCTCCGATCTCCCTGCCTCGCCATGGATCGCCGCCGGCGACCACCGCGGCTCTCGGGCGCCGACGAGCCCCGACTCCCTCGTTTGAAATTTCAAACCTGACGGGTGGGACCCGCCCGTCAGCCTCTCCTTTGTTTTTTTTTTGAATCGGTTACTGAAAGCGTACTCTGGCAAATACGCTTCCACTCTGAACCGATTTTCCGGATTTTTCTGCAAAGCCCCCTCGAAGTTTTCTATTTCATTACAGATGGGTCCTTGGACCAAAACTCTTATAACTTTTAATCAGAAAAGTATTTTTGATTAATTCTTTTTCTGTTCTCTTTAGATTTTTGTCTAGTTTTTTATCAGATTTATTTGAGAATTTATTTGGAATATTTTCTGTACACTCGTGGTATTTACATTACGTGCATATTTTTCTTATACCATAGATTCCGGAGGAAGCGACGGAGCTACAAACTTCGCACAGTTAGACTCCGACTACTCCGAACCAGGCAAGCATGTTTGAACTCTGGATATGATGAGTGTTGTTGCATGTTTGCATTTTAGTATGGTCATGGCATGTTTATGAACATCACTTTGAATGTTATATTTCATGCACATAATCGGAAAGAAAGTTTCGGAAAGCATTATGTTGTTGGATACATATTTGCATAGCCATGTGTTGGCATGAGGATGGGTAAGATGGCAGTGTTGTGACATGCCAGTCTTATGCCAGATTATTTGACTTCCGTGTCATCGTGAAACAAATCACATTTCCATTCATTCCTTCCTATATTGTCACATGTTTTCCGAAAGGAATATGGCATAGTAAGTTGCAAATCGTTTTCATGGTACACACCAAATAGAGAGGCTGGGGTGAGGGTTCCATGGCCCTGGATTAAAGCCCGTCATCCGGTCAGGGGGCATGGGTGTTTCCGGTTGGGACCGAGAGGGGGGCACCCCTTAGAGCGCGCGTATAGAAATTTGATCCCATGCTATTCGAGGTTGTGGCCTCCCCATCTCAAAGTTTTTCTTGGACGTTGTCTAGGGTGATTCCTGGCATCGTGAGGTGAAATGGGTGTGTACTAGTTAAATGTGTTTCTACTGAAATACCGTAAACGGAACTAGTCCTTCGTGACTACGGAAATCCGTTGGCTGTGGTCAGTTCATCCAAACTCTGCAGTGTTTCAAATCTTTCAATTATCTTGTACTTTGTTCAAGTACTATATTCATCTTATCTTGTCAGGTATCAGCCTCAGTGACAAAAACTCCGGTGGGATTTATGTGTGATAAATCCGGTTAAAAGATTATTCTTGTGGATGGACTAATCTTGTTATTTACATTTACTACAAGCCCTGTCTGCGAGGTCGCTCAGACGTTTGACGGTGGCAGACCTGTTATTTACTTTTGTTATAGGCCCTGTCTGTGATGTCGCTCAGACGTCCGACTGTGGCATTTCTTTCAAAGCCCTTTATGTGATGTCGCCCAGATGTCCGACTGTGGCATTTCTTTTAAAGCCCTTTATGTGATGTCGCCCAGACGTCCGACTGTGGAATTTCTTTTAAAGCCCTTTATGTGATGTCGCTCAGACGTCCGACTATGGTATTTCTTTTAAAGCCCTTTATGTGATGTCGCCCAGACGTCCGACTGTGGCATTTCTTTTAAAGCCCTTTATGTGATGTCGCCCAGACGTCCGACTGTGGCATTTCTTTTAAAGCCCTTTATGTGATGTCGCCCAGACGTCCGACTGTTGCATTTCTTTTAAGCCCTTTATGTGGTGTCGCTAAGACGCCCGACTGCGGCATTTCTTTTAAGCCCTTTATGTGGTGTCGCTTAGACGCCCGACTGCGGCATGCATTTTATTTATTTACCTTTCGAGGCGTCGCTCCAGACACCCGATCGGTTTTCAGTTATTTATTTTATTTATCAAGTCCTGCAATATTACCATTGTTATATGAGCATCATCCTTTGTTCATGACGCATTCATGCATTCATTGATTATATCTTTTGTCCGAACTGTCTTGCGAGTACTTTCAAGTACTCACCTGGCTTGTTGATTTGGCCAGATGTTGATGAAGGCGACCTCATGGATGAAGAGTTTGATAGCGAGTCCGACGCCTAGAGGAGTCCCAGTCAGTCCCGTGCGATCCTGTCTTGGTCATTGTATCATCCGCTTCCGCAACCCCGAATAAATTCATCGAGCCTCACCTCGACGCTCAATGTGCTGCCAGTAGAAGTCAAGTTATCCACCACCACTTTTCCTTGAGCTAGTAGCATGCCACCACACCCCTGTGTCATAACCGCTCATATGTAAGATATTGGCGAGTTTGTAATAAATTGTTGAGCAGCCTCAGCTCAACCCTGTAATATATTTGATGCTACTGGTTCTCTGTTTATCAAGCTTTTGTCTACCAGAAAGGATGACTTTTCCTATACTGGGTTTAAAAGATCGGTTTTATCAATAAACATTTTATTGAAAAGCCGGTCGTGATAGCTTCGTGATGAACTATAATATGCAAGGGATGGAAAAGACTATTCCCGAGCTCTTTGCAATGCTCAAAGCTGCGGAGGTACAAATCAAGAAGGAGCATCAAGTGTTGATGGTTAACAAGACCACTAGTTTCAAGAAAAAGGGCAAGGGAAAGAAGGGGACCTTCAAGAAGAATGGCAAGAAAGTTGCCACTCCCGGGAAGAAATCCAAAGTGGGACCCAAGGTTGAAACTGAGCACTTCTACTGCAAAGGGATTGGTCACTGGAAGCGGAACTGCCCCAAGTATTTGGTGGATAAGAAGGATGGCAAAGTTAACAAAGGTATATTTGATATACATGTTATTGATGTGTCCTTACTAATTCTGGTAGTAATGTGTGGGTATTTGATACCGGTTCGGTTGCTCATATTTGTAACTCAAAACAGGGACTACAGATTAAACCAAGATTGGCTAAGGACAAGGTGACGATGCGCGTCGGGAATGGTTCCAAGGTCGCTGTGATTGCCGCCGACACACTACCTCTACATCTACCTTCGGGATTAGTTTTAGACATGAATAATTGTTATTTGGTGCCAGCGTTGAGCATGAACATTATATCTGGATCTTGTTTAGTGCGAGTATTCATTTAAATCAGAGAATAATGGTTGTTCTATTTATATGAGTAATATCTTTTATGGTCATGCACCCTTGAAGAGTGGTCTATTTCTGTTGAATCTTGATCGTGATGATACACATATTCATAATATTGATGCCAAAAGATGCAAAATTGATAATGATAGTGCAACTTATTTGTGGCACTGTCGTTTGGGTCATATCGGAGTAAAGCGCATGAAGAAACTCCATAAAGATGGACTTTTGGAATCACTTGATTATGAATCATTTGATACTTGCGAACCGTGTCTTATGGGCAAGATGACTAAAACTCCGTTCTCCGGAATAATGGAGCGAGCCAATGACTTATTGGAAATAATACACACCGATGTATGCGGTCCGATGAGTGTTGAGGCTCGTGGCGGTTATCGTTATTTTCTGACCTTCACAGATGATTTGAGAAGATATGGGTATATCTACTTAATGAAATGCAAGTCTGGAACATTTGAAAAGTTCAAAGAACTTCGTAGTGAAGTGGAGAATCATCGTAACAAGTAAATAAATTTCTACGATCTAATCGCGGAGGTGAATATTTGAGTTACGAGTTTGGCCTTCATTTAAAACAATGTGGAATAGTTTCACAACTCACGCCACCTGGAACACCACAACGTAATGGTGTATCCGAACGTCATAACCGTACTTTATTACATATGGTGGGATCTATGATGTCTCTTACCGATTTACCACTATCATTTTTGGGTTATGCATTAGAGACAACTGCATTCACGTTAAATAGGGAACCATCAAAATCCGTTGAGATGACACCGTATGAACTGTGGGTTGGCAATAAAACTAAGTTGTCATTTCTTAAAGTTTGGGGATGTGATGCTTATGTCAAAAGGCTTCATCCTGATAAGCTCGAACCCAAATCAGAGAAGTGCGTCTTCATAGGATACCCTAAGGAAACAATTGGGTACACCTTCTACCACAGATTCGAAGGCAAGATTTTTGTTGCCAAGAATGGAATCTTTCTAGAGAAGGAGTTTCTCTCGAAAGAAGTGAGTGGGAGGAAAGTAGAACTTGATGAGGTAATTGTACTTTCTCTCAATTTGGAAAGTGGCTCATCCGAGAAATCCATTCCCGTGATGCCTACACCAACTAAAGAGGAAGCTAATGATGATGATCATGAACCTTCAGATCAAGTTACTACTGAACCTCGTAGGTCAACCAGAGCACGATCCGCACCAGAGTGGTACGGCAATCTTGTTCTGGAAGTCATGTTACTTGACCATGATGAACCTACGAACTATGAAGAAGCTATGATGAGCTCAGATTCCGATAAATGGCTTGAGGCCATGAAATCTGAGATAGGATCCATGTATGAGAACAAAGTGTGGACTTGGGTGGATTTGCCTGATGATTGGCGACCCATAGAGCATAAATGGATCTTCAAGAAGAAGACTGACGCTGATGGTAATGTTACTATCTATAAAGCTCGACTTGTCGCAAAAGGTTTTCGACAAGTTCAAGAAGTTGACTACGATGAGACTTTCTCACCCGTAGTGATGCTTAAGTCTATCTGAATCATGTTAGCAATTGCCGCATTTTATGATTATGTAATATGGCAAATGTACGTCAAAGCTGCATTCCTTAATGGATTTCTTAAAGAAGAGTTGTATATGATGCAACCAGTAGGTTTTGTTGATCCTAAAGGTGCTAACAAAGTGTGCAAGCTCCAGCGATCCATTGATGGACTGGTGCAAGCATCTCGGAGTTGGAATATATGCTTTGATGAGGTGATTAAAGCATATGGTTTTATACAGACTTTGGGAGAAGCCTATATTTACAAGAAAGTGAGTGGGAGCTCTGTCGCATTTCTAATATTATATGTGGATGACATATTGTTGATTGGAAATGATATAGAATTTCTGGATAGCATAAAAGGATACTTGAATAAAGTTTTTCAGTGAAAGACCTCGGTGAACCTGCTGCTTATATATTGGGCATCAAGATCTATAGAGATAGATCAAAATGCTTAATAGGACTTTCACAAAGCACATACCTTGATAAAGTTTTGAAGAAGTTCAAAGTGGATCAGTCAAAGAAAGGGTTACTGCCTGTGTTACAAGGTGTGAAGTTGAGTCAGACTCAATGCCCGACCACTGCACAAGATAGAGAGAAAATGAAAGTCATTCCCTATGCCTCAACCATAGGTTCTATCATGTATGCTATGCTGTGTACCAGACCTGATGTGTGCCTTGATATAAGTTTAGCAGGGAGGTGCCAAAGTAATCCAGGAGTGGATCACTGGACAAAGGTCAAGAACATCCTGAAGTACCTGAAAAGGACTGAGGATATGTTTCGCAGTTATGGAGGTGACAAAGAGCTCGTCATAAATGGTTATGTCGATGCTAGCTTTGACACTGATCCGGATGACTCTAATTCAAAAACCGGATACGTATTTTTATTGAATGGTGGAGCTGTCAGTTGGTGTAGTTCCAAGCAGAGTGTCGTGGTGGGATCTGCGTGTGAAGCGGAGTACATAGCTGCTTCAAAAGCAGCAAATGAAGGAGTCTAGATGAAGGAGTTCCTATCCGATCTAGGTGTAATACCTAGTGCATCGGGTCCAATGATCCATCTGTGATCTAGTCAAGGAGGGAGACATAGAGATTTGCAAAATACATACGGATCTGAATGTACCAGACCCGTTGACTAAGCCTTTTCCACGAGCAAAACATGATCAGCACCAAGACTCCATGGGTGTTAGAATCATTACAATGTAATCTAGATTATTGACACTAGTGCAAGTGGGAGATTGAAGGAAATATGCCCTAGAGGCAATAATAAAGTTGTTATTTTATATTTCCTTATTCATGACAAATGTTTATTATTCATGCCAGAATTGTATTAACGAGAACCTTGATACATGTGTGGATACATAGACAAAACATTGTGTCCCTAGTATGCCTCTACTTGACTAGCTTGTTAATCAAAGATGGTTAAGTTTACTAGCCATAGACATGTGTTGTCATTTGATGAACGGGATCACATCATTAGGAGAATGATGTGATGGATAAGACCCATCCGTTAGCTTAGCATAATGATTGTTTAGTTTTATTGCTACTACTTTCTTCATGTCAAATATATATTCCACCGACTATGAGATTATGTAACTCCCAGATACCAGAGGAATGCCTTATGTGCTATCAAACATCACAATGTAACTGGGTGGTTATAAAGATGCTCTATAGGTATCTCCGAAGGTGTTTGTTTGGTTGGAGTAGGATCGAAAGTATGTCTAGAGGGCGGGGTGATTAGACTACTTGACCAAATCAAAACTTAACCTTTTTCCCAATTTTAGTTCTTGACAGATTTTAGCAACTTAGCACAAGTCAAGCAATCTCAATACAACTCAAGCAAGCATGCAAAGAGTATATGGGCAACAGAAAGTGTCGTGGATTTGTCACGGCAGATGTCCTCGTGTAAGGACTTAGTCGCGAGGCCAACGCATCTATGTGGTAGCTTGAGAGGGGTTGAGTGGGATGAGAGACGCAGGGCGGATCAACACACAAGACGAGGATTTAGACAGCTTCGGGCCCCGGGAAACATCATCCGGTAAAAACCCTACATGCTGTTTGAGGCTAGGTCTCATTATCATTACGAGGGAGTCGCAGTAAACCGACTCTCCTCTTTGTGTCTAGCCCTAAGATTGTTTCTTCTTGCTTGTAGCTTGTCCCTCTTTGGGGAGCCCTGCCCCTCCTTATATATGTTGAAGGGGCGGGTTACATGTGGAGTCCTATTAGGATTTGAACTAGTCTCCCTTCTAATACAAACCGGATACAAGTCCTAGTCTTAACTCCTTGTAAGGAAAATATTCCTTTCCTCTTTAATCGGCCCACCATAGTTGAACCGGCCTTCATGAACCGCCAGACAGGCCACCGGGTCTTGTTGCTCCTCTGGCCCGCCTGCCGGTATTACAAATGAGCTGTAAACCATCTGGTCTGTGCAGGCCGCCGGTGAATCGCCAAGTCCGGCCGGTTTATCCTTCCGGTCGGTTTACGCCGCGGGGCATATCCCCGACATTAGCCCCCAGTTTAATTTGGATTCATCCATGTTAAACTGATCTGCAACAAGAACAAATTTGTTGGGTTGTGCTCCGGTTTAAATATACTTGTAAGCCGGCACTTGATCATCCTTAAATCCTTGTCATTTCTTCCTTCAAAGTTAATAACCATCTTCATAATCAATTTGCTTGCAGAAGATATTTGTAAATAAAGAATCCATTTGAATCGGCCTTCAATGCTTTGACTTGACAAAAATATTAGTCTCTGAAATATTCAACTGATATCCAGCCGGCTTGAAGATGTAAAACTTGCCGATTTATGATTACCACCATTGTCTGGTTATAAAAAACTGATAATTCCGGGTCATGATTGTTGCCAACACCGGTTCATGATTGTTGCTAATGCCGGTTCATGATTATTGATGACGCCGGGTTACAGACACAGGATCATAATGATTGGTGACGCCGGGTTAATCCAGTTTGCTCAAAACAGAGAGTTTGAAAATAGTTCTTTGATAATAATATAATACCTGTAGCCCCCAAGTCTTGAGCAGAACAAAGTGATGGCTTAAGACTTGCTTCAATATAAATATTGCCACTTAAGAAGAAATCCATGTTGTTCATCCCAGTCACTTAGTAAAAACTGAATACTCCATATTATGTAGCCCCCAAGTGCCGGGTTGTCATGCTTGCAGCAACCTGGGACTTTGTAATTGTCTCATACTCATAAAAACTTTAACCAGTGTAGCCCCCAAGGGTCGGGTCATTATGCAATAATGAGCAGGGACTTTGTAAATATAATCATGTAGATTTGAGCAATGATGTGTAGCCCCCAAGGGCCGGCTCAGTAAGATAATATTGAGCTGGGACTTGATATACACTTCAATGAAAATAACATCATATGATGTAACCCTCATCATGGGACTTGAATCCACGTCCACAAGGTTAAGAGCCTTGTGCTTTACCAACTGAGCAGTGGACTCTTCAATATAATGAATAAAAAGCTTTGTACCTTCAACTATTGACAGGAGCAATTGATAGCCCCCAAGGGCCGACTCATTATAATGTGATGAGTCGGGTCTTCAATAATATGAGCAGAAAATGACTTTGCATTAGCCTCCAAGTGTCATAGTGCACGCTTGCAGCGACATGAGACTTGCATGTAATCTCAATTTGAATAATGTAGCCCCCAAGTGCCGGGTCGTGAGCCTGCAGCGACTCGGGACTATTCCTTCCATTGTAGAATAAATCATATCCTTTGATAAAATAATAACTGTTGCGCTAAAGCGACTTTGAAAACTCAATAATACTGGTTACTAATAACCATAAAAATCCAACCATGTTGGCTATTCAAGATAATATAATCCGGTATGAAAAATTCATCCAATATCATAATGAAAATTCAGCCAAATTTGGCTATTGAATAATATAACCCAATCATTTATAAGCGCATGATTCCAATGGCGCAATCCAAATATATACTGGCGACGTATAGTCCAAAACCAGGCCGGTTTAATAAACTCCGGATAATTTCTCATCATATACTGGCGACTTATCGTCTTAAAGCCAGGCCGGTTTAATAAACACCGGATAATTTATCATCATGCTTTATTCAACCTGTCCCTGCATACAACAAGTTTAAAGTGTGCTGGCGGTTTACCGCCGGACGGGTCATAATGCCCAACATATAACCCAGGTTTATAACCAAGGCTACACTTAAGAATAATCAATGAAATATATCATACCTGTGATATTGAATCACATCATTGGCTTACCAATTTTTTTGTAGTAAGAGTAATAACCCCAATCTTGAGTAATGATAACTCCTTTCATACTGTGCCGGTTGATGATAAACCGTACCGGGTTGTGATAAACATCGGTTTAACCATATATAATACTGGCGACTCGTAGTCAAACCAGACCGGGCTGATAGTCTCCGGATTATAACTTGATCCTGTATTGACAACTTGTAATTGAAAGTCAAGCCGGGTTGATAAACACCGGTTTACTCCATAATAGGATGGTAACAGAAAATCAAACCGGGCAGATGGCCTCCGGATTAAAGGGGAATCAAACCCATCGGCTGAATCGCAAAAAAGGTGTTTGTCAACATAAAAGAAATCCGACAAAAGCAAAGAATAAACAAACCATGAAAACAACATGGAAGCAAAGGCAATGATAAAAACCATTTGCAAAAATATGCTATACTGAGCTGTTCAGATGGTATTACCATGGTCGGACAGGATCAAGGCCCCCAACAGGAGTGACAATGATTCAAGTCAGCCAGGTCCCCAAATGACTCGTGGCATATATGCCAGATCAAGAGGCGTGACAATGGTTCGGGTTCGACCATGCCCCCAAGTGATTTCGTGGCCTTAGGCCGACCAAGAGGCGTGACTGGTTCAGATTTGACCATGTCCCCAAATGATCTGGTGGCTGTCGCCTATCAAAGGGTGTTTGTTGGTTCGGACACGACCAAGGCCCCCAGTGATATATAAAAAACAAATGTCAAGGGGTAAACCGGAGGCCGCTTTAAACAGAACCACTCCGTGTAACCTCGCATGATGAGAAAGACAGAGACCCCGCTTTATGAAGCAGAAGCCCCCATGTAATCAATAATATGTTAGGCCAATAAGGCAGGATACCCATGTTTGAACTGCGCATCATGGCAGCAGGTCCTCTTTGGTAATTTTTAACCTTTTTGCAAGAGATAAATTCTTCTTGAACCGGGATCTTGAACCGGATATTGAGAGCTTCAAAACTTTGTGGGAGACATCTTCCCCTTGAGCCGGATATTAAACCGAAATCCTTCTTTTTAAACCGGAAATTTTCTAATGGCCTTTAAATTTGCACCAATATGGCGGTTTAGGGTCCTGCATTAGACAACTTTCAAACCGGAGTAATTGCTCTTTTAAAGAAGGCAATATACAATATAAAATATATTGGATGGATTTCACCTGATATATCATGCTAGGGGTTATTCATCGTGGAGTTGATGATCACCATGGTAAAGCTGAAATTAATGACGGCCGAGTTGGCCGCGGCGTTGTAAACCGGTGCGGACGAGTGGATCAATCGCAGGCACGGTAATCCATTCAACAGCAAGCTGGTGCAGACGCTGGTGCATGATGATGCTAACGCACACTCCATATGCACAGCATGGCACTACCTTTATAATAAATTCTTGTCCTGCACACAAAAGTATACAGACCAAAGTAATTGCCTTAACAAAAACAATGTGTGCTAATAAACTTAGATGGATATCACCTGATGTTTGCAGATAGCAAATGGCTTTGGATGACGAATGATTCGTTCACCGCAACAGAGGCAGCGGCTTAACCCACTGCATCAGTCGGCTTAGACGGACCCTTCGGGTCATGTTTGACCCTCTCTTTTTTGGTAGATAACTTCATATCCGAAGTATGCTGTCACTGACGATTCCTATCGAGCGGAGTAATCTGAGCTTTTGTTGTCATAGTTGATGCATATACGGCGATGTTGGACGTATATAGTATGTATACAATGATTACATGACTGTGCTGCCGTTCTGTCTGTCATTGCTGTTGTCCTTTAACCCGGATATCTCACGCGGCTGCATGCCTCCAAGGGCTTCGACAGTTTGATGCCCGATCCATATGGCAGATAAGTGAGCAGCAAAACCAACTGGAGAGCGGCGTTGTTTTAAAACAGCGGCAATGCGTGGCGTAACCTGGCCACGGAGGCAACAGCAGACGGCGAGGCAAACCACAGCAGAAGCAAACATGAGCAGATTCTCTTCTTCCAGATGAACATGAGCATATTCTGGCGACTTGTTGCTGTTGTGAATTGGCCGTGACAGCCGGATTGACAGAGGTAGCGGCCCAAAGTGAAGGCATGTCACAGCTGTGGAAACCAGTGAAGGCGACGACGGCTCGACAGCAGCCGGTGGAATTAGATGCTCCGGTTCGACGCATGATCCATGCGGGCTGCAGTAGTGAACCGGTGCTAGCCGGAGCAAGCCAGATCACGGCCTCTGCGGTTCAAAAGCGCAACTGCAGCTGAGGAGGCCCGCGGAGGTGCGACCAACAACAACCCGCGGGAACCCGCAGCATCGCAGCGCAAAGTACGATGACCCGCGGTGACGCCGGTGAGTCAGCGGGAGGAACATGGTGGGCGTTGCAGTTAACCCGGTGAGGGGGTTTGAAGTGGAGGATGCGGCTTGCAACACAGGAATCAGACCGGCGAGACGACCCCGCAGAGAGCAAACCGGAGCAGAGGGCGCATGCAGCCTGGGGGAACCTGACGGTTCTACGACCCACGACCGGGTCGAGCGGTAGTAAAAGGGCGAGGCGACGCTGGTCTTCGATGGGAGCAACAAAGCGGTGAGGCGGGGCCGCAGCCACAGCGGCAGGTTGGAGAAGCGCCAGCACGGCGGGGCCGCGGCCGAGCAATGGTTGGAGTCGCACCCGGTGATGGTGGCTCAAGTGGAAACGGTGGCCAAGTCCCAGTCCGTAGCCTCATCCAGTTCTGTCGACGGCCGCTCAGAGACGAAGATTGAATCCGCATTGACGTGCGGTCATAGCATGCCCTGATGGATCTTTCTTTTCCTTAGTATTCACATGCTAAAATCACGTAGTAGCTTTCCTTCTTTTGAATCCCGACTTGGCTTCCTAAATAGATTCCTTGTATGCATGTAGCAATCGGAGTTGACCAAGAAAAACCGATTTGGCTTCCGGTGATGTACTAGTTGAAGACATACTAGTATTGTATTTGAATCCATTGGGCTTGATGGTTGATGTGATGGAAACAATCAGACGGAGGTGCACGGGGGCGGCTCGCGAGCAAAGGCATCAGGCGGCTTCGAGGCAAAAACGTGACAGCGATGGCGACTCGGCAGCGTGGTAGATGCGACAGTCGGGGCAGCTCGTAGCGGTGACAAACGGCGGCAGCATCTCGCAGCGACGGCTTCGTAGAAAGTTCTCTGAATCCAAATCAATATCGGGGTTTGCTTTTTATATTTAATCCTTCCTTGGAATCCGTGTGTGTAGTGGTTGTACTACTTGAGGGATCTTTCACGTGGAATAACTCGGGAATCCATCAGGCCTTGGGTTTTCGGTCAATCAGCAGAGACTTGATTCATGAAGATTGATCTGGCGAACTCACGTGGCGGCAAGCTGCTGTCCTAATCGCCGTTTATACTGGCAGATGACACACATGACGCCTGCCGGCTCTCTCTGATTACTTCTGTCAACGGAACCTACCAGCTTTAATAGTCAGCGGTTTATCTCTGGCGAGACCGATTTCCTGCCTGTCTCGGTGCTTGGGGGCGTGGCGCTACACAGACGCAACCCTAAATTTTCATGCCCAATCTTCCATGCACCGCCGCTGAAAACTCCTTCAATCTTGACTGATGATATTTATAGTTAACGTGGATTCTTCAACGCAGGCTCTTGCTGATCCAATGGGTCATAGCTTCTCGATCCCCAAAAAAGATCCCTTCAAGAACTCAACACCACCATGCGCCTGGCCCCACGGTGGGCGCCAACTGTCGTGGATTTGTCACGGCAGATGTCCTCGTGTAAGGACTTAGTCGCGAGGCCAATGCATCTATGTGGTAGCTTGAGAGGGGTTGAGTGGGATGAGAGACGCAGGGCGGATCAACACACAAGACGAGGATTTAGACAGCTTCGGGCCCCGGGAAACATCATCCGGTAAAAACCCTACATGCTGTTTGAGGCTAGGTCTCATTATCATTACGAGGGAGTCGCAGTAAACCGACTCTCCTCTTTGTGTCTAGCCCTAAGATTGTTTCTTCTTGCTTGTAGCTTGTCCCTCTTTGGGGAGCCCTGCCCCTCCTTATATATGTTGAAGGGGCGGGTTACATGTGGAGTCCTATTAGGATTTGAACTAGTCTCCCTTCTAATACAAACCGGATACAAGTCCTAGTCTTAACTCCTTGTAAGGCAAATATTCCTTTCCTCTTTAACCGGCCCACCATAGTTGAACCGGCCTTCATGAACCGCCAGACAGGCCACCGGGTCTTGTTGCTCCTCTGGCCCGCCTGCCGGTATTACAAATGAGCTGTAAACCGTCTGGTCTGTGCAGGTCGCCGGTGAATCGCCAAGTCCGGCCGGTTTATCCTTCCGGCCGGTTTACGCCGCGGGGCATATCCCCGACAGAAAGTAAAGCATGCAACTTGCAAGAAAGTAAATGGGAGGAGTTTGGAGGGAGCAAATGCAATGTTGACACGGAGATTTTTGGCGTGGTTCCGATAGGTGGTGCTATCGTACATCCACATTGATGGAGACTTCAACCCACGAAGGGTAACGGTTGCGCGAGTCCACTGAGGGCTCCACCCATGAAGGGTCCATGAAGAAGCAACCTTGACTATCTCACCATGGCCATCGCCCATGAAGGACTTTCCTCACTAGGGTAGATCTTCATGAAGTAGGCGATCTCCTTGCCCTTACAAACTCCTTGGTGTAACTCGACAATCTTGACAGAGGCTCCCAAGTGATACTTAACCAATCTAGGAGACACCACTCTCCAAAAGGTAATAGATGGCATGTTGATGATGAACTCCTTGCTCTTGTGCTTCGAATGATAGTCTCCCCAACACTCAACTCTCTCTCTCAAAGATTTGGCTATGGTGGAAAGATGATTTGAGTGGAAAGCAACTCGGGGAATGCTAGAGATCAAGATTCTTGTGGTTGGATTGGAATATCTTGGTCTCAACACATGAGTAGGTGGTTCTCTCTCAGCAAATGAATGCTGGAAGTGTAGGCACGTCCTGATCGCTCTCCTCACGAATGAAGAATGGGTGGAGGGGTATATATAGCCTCCACACAAAATCTAACCATTACACACAGATTCCCAAACTCGGTGACACCAAATGGTAAAACTCGGTCAGACCGACTCAGGTCAAAATATGAACATTAGGCTTTTCAGTGGGACCGACACAGTCATCTCGGTGAGACCGATATGCTAGGGTTAGGGCATAACGTAATCTCGGTGTGACCGATTGCATAAACTCGGTGGGACCAATTTCAGCAATAGGCACACAGAGAGTTGGTCAGGCAAATTTGATGGGACCAATTCGCTCACTTCGGTGGAACCGAAGTGTTACGAAAAGAAACAGGGAGTTTGCATTGCAGTCTCGGTGGGACCGATTCGCTCATTTCGGTGTGACCGAAATGTTACAAAAGGAAACAGGGAGTTTGCAATCCCATCTCGGTGAGACCGAGATCCCTATTGGTGAGACCGAAGTGACTAGGGTTTGTGGCAGTGGCTATGTCAAATGAAACTCGGTGGCGCCGGATAGATCAAATCGGTGGGTCTGAATTTGACTTTTAGGTTTAGGACATATGTGGAAAGGAGAAAGTGGTTGAGGGTTTTAGAGCATATCACTAAGCATTTTGAGCAAGTAAGCCATTAAGCAACACCTCATCCCCTTTTAGTAGTATTGGCTTTCCTATGGACTCAATGTAGAGTCTTGAGCTTGTTGTCAATATGTGTCCTTAGCATTTTGAGGGGTCCACATCTCTAGTCCATGCCATGCCAATCATTGAACTTTATGAAATGATCATCTTGAAAGAGCATTAGTTCAATGAACTATATGTTGTTAAGAATTACCAAAACCACCCAGGGATTAGTTACACTTTCAATCTCCCCCTTTTTGGTAATTGATGGCAACATATAGTTCAAAGCTTCGACAAATGATAATAAGAGTGAAATACATCATCGCTTTGAGAAGTATGTGATAAGTAAGAGCTCCCCCTAAATTTGTGCATTATTTAAGATTTGATTTTGAATGCAAATGCACAAATAAATAGGATCATGGGCTACTCTTCCATGTCACATACATCTTGGTGGAGTGCTAAAAATTATAGGAAATAAGAACAAGCACTCATCAGCAAGGCAAAGTGAATGATCATACAAGAGATAGATAATGACATCATTCAAGCACAAGTATTAAGCATAGTATGATCAAGCACATGATCATATAAAGTATCTCACACACACAAACATAGAGTATCTCACACAAGCAAACAAAGCAAATGAGTAGCAAAAAGAAGCAAAACTCTCTCTCTCCGAAGCCTATGATCTATACACTTTCTCCTCCATTGGCAACAAGTTATCAAAAAGCTTGAAAATGCATAGTGCCATGCATCTCTCTAGGCTTGATCTTCGGAAGGAGGTGTTGAGATGACTCCAAGGACAAAAGCATCAGTGGAAGATGTTGGAGCTTGTGGAGTTGCCACTTGAGGGGCAACTGGAGCTGTGGGAGCTATGGCTGCAGGTGCTGAAGCTATTGCTCTTGTGTCTGGCACTGGCACTGCTATAGACCTCTGTCCTCTAGGCACTCTGTGGAACACCTACGTAGTTGCTTTGCCCTTCCTCTCCTTTGCTTCTTCCTGGAGCTCTTCAACTGCTGTCTGAATCTCAGCCACCTTCAAGTCAAGATCATAGAATTTGGTTTCAATGATCCTCTCCAAGCTCTCTTGATTTTGAGTCAGGGTGGCCAGTCCTTTCTCAATCCTCAAGGTAGATTGAATCAAAAATCCAAGCTGGTCTTGCTTTGACTTGAGGAATACTTCTGAAGCTTCTACAGCACTGGGCATCTTTGCTGCTTTCTCTGCTTTGGCTTTCTGTCTCTTTTCTTGTGCCTCTAGGAAAGTTGGATCCTCAGCTGTCATGACAACAGTGTTGTCCTCAAAGTCTGGATGCAAAGGGAGATGCTCTTTGTCCAACAACTAAACTCCCTTGGGCATCTTGGAATTGATCATCATTTGAATGTGTGGTGCATACCCACATGACCTCTTCTGGTCAGCAGCTATCCTCTTGATTGTCTCTACAATCAGGCTCATGACCTTAACCTTCTGTGGCAAATCAAACATTTCAAGAAGATTGATGGAATGGCCTCTGATTATCATGTGATCTCCTGATTTAGGCAACAAAGTGTGCCTCAATATAGTGTTCATAGTGGCCAGACCAGACATCAAGTAGTACACTGACCCAAGCTTGTGAGTCTCTAAAGCTTTGTCAGGTATTTCCTTGTACATGTTTGCCATAGAGTTGTGGTCTTTCTTCTTTTCAGCACAGACATCAATGTCCTTCTCATGCTCCTTGGGTGCCTTGATGAGCTTTGCCCACTCATCCATTGTTGACTAGTATCTTGTTCCCTTAGTCATCCACACAATCTTCCCATCTGGATAAAAATGAGTTGTTGAGTAGAATTGCATTATGAGCTCATCATTCCACTCGGTCAACTTCTGACCAACAAATTTGTCAACTCCATTGAGCTTGAAGCTCTCATGCACTCCTGGGAAGTGGTCTTCATTAGCATCAATGTACTTCCAGTCAACCCACTACATGTCACTGACAATGGGATTCTTGTCAAGCAGAACTGTTTCATAGAAATCTTGATGTTCTTTGGTGGGGAATCTGTAATCCACAGTTGTCCTTCTCCTCACTGCATATGTATCAGCTTGTCTCCACAGTCTGAGTCCTGCATCTTTCCTTTCCTTCATATTCTCAACCACTAGATGATTATCATCATGGTCTGGAATTTTTGGTTTGAGCTTCCTAAGCACTTGGGCTTCAGCATCTTCTTCCTCAACTTCAGGCACTGGGGCCTTGTTCTTTTCTGCAGCTGGTATGTTCCTGGTGCTTCTCTTTGGAGCTGTCTTGGAGGCTTGAGATGGAGCTTTGGGGGCTGTCTTGGGCTTTGAAGGAGCTGCCCCAGACTTGATGGCATCCCCCATCAGCTTCTGTGACTTAGCAGGAGGTGCTTGAGCAGCAACCTCTTCTTCTTCCTCCTCCTCACTAGCAGAGTCTCTCCTCATGGAAGGATTTCCAAGCACTCTAGCAGTGGTTTTCCTGACCCTCTTCTTGCCTCACCTGATTTTTGCTCAAGAGTGGATTTCATGGTCTCTTGTGTAGCTCCCCTGGCCTTAGACATACGCAATCTCCTGGCAGGTGCCTTTTTGTTCCGTCCTAGCTTGGTGGAAGCAGCATCACCATATTATTTCTTTAGCACTTTGATCTGACTTCCTCAATCTCAAAATCGTCATCCTCAGAGTCTAATGTTTTCTTCTTTCTCTGCCTAGTCTAAGCCTTAGGCAGATTGCTTGGTGTGCTCCTGCTTCCTTCATCATAGCTTCCAGAGGGACTAGTGCCCTCACTCAACTCCATCTGCTCCTCTAACTTGTTCTAACTATCATATTGATTAGACATTCTGCACAGCAATCTGAGAGCTGACCCTGTGAATAGTTGTAGATGAGATAGAGTAGATGAGCATCACAAAGTGCAGAGTTTTTGCAAAAAAAATGAGTTAAAAACGTAGTTTTTGTTTTCTACAGGAAGCATTGCAGAGCTACCGATTTGTAAAACTCGGTGACACCGAAGCAACTTTGGAGTCTAAACATGTGGAATCGTCAAACTGAGACACAGTTTGATGATTTCGAGTTTGCTAGGGTTTCACAAAGTCCTGGTATCAGTCACACCGATTTGCAACTTTCGATTAGACCAAAAATCACATGTGCACTGGCCTAAGCCAAATCGGGGGGACTGATTCCTACAATTCGGTCGGTCCGAGATGGATCCGGCGAAAACCTAACCCTATATTTTCAACTCAAATCTAATCTAGAGGATGATTTCTATGGATAGATCAATCTCATGCTTGGAAAGAAACTTGGCATTGCGTTTGTGCTAGGAATCGGAGTAAAAAGAAAGCACAAAGAGTTGAGCTCATACCCTAGCTTGGCGATGAGCTTGCTACGGCAGCAACGGAGGGGAGGATTTCCATTGAAGGTGGCGGAGACCAGCGGTGGGAGGTCGCTGGCGATGAGGAGATGATCCCGAGACCCGAGGCGGTAGAGAAGGACACGCACGGGCGAATAGGTTTTGGAGAGATTTCAAAAATTTGACCCGTCAGTATATATGTCCTGACACTGTCAGTGTGACCAAGTGGAACAACTCGATGGCACCGAGACGCAGAATCACAAGCGGTTACTGCAACTCGGTGAGACCGAAAAGTTCTAATCGGTTTCACCAAGATTGAAAACTTGATCAACCCTCGGTGTGACCAAAATGGGGGAGTCGGTCAGACCGAAGTACACAGAGAGGTTTTGGAAGTTTTAAGTCTATGACAAATTGGGACTCTGAGTGCTCCTCACACATAGGGTTTAAATTTTACTTAGATCAAACTTTGTGATGTAGAACGAATAAAGTTTGAGAAGAGAAACGCATAGATAGCTAGAGGGAGTTCTTAGGCATTCTTGTCCATCCATTTGGCAAAAGAAGAAAATCCAAACAATCAAAGCAACACATGGATGTATTTGAATGAGAAAATTATGCAACCAACATGCTCACACAATAAAATGGCAAATGAAATATGTGGCAAAGCATGCACAAACACTCTAGCATCTATCAAGCAATTGGCAATGACTAGGTCATCTATATATGAGTATATTGACATAGGAGTCAAATGAGAACATTTGATCATAGGTCATACTCATCGTTTAAGCACAAGTGGGGTTACCACTTTTACATAAAGCATTGTTGTGTTCACACCATTAGAGTTGCTTTAGCTCAATTCTTAGAGTAAAGCTCCCCCTAGATGTGATATCCCCCCTAAGAGGGATGAACTAACCTTGGGTTTTGTCGATGTTGACTTCATGTAATGTTGAAGATGTGGATGCTCATTGTTGATGTAGATCATTTGAAGCAATCCATTGGAATTAGTTGCAGTTTCAATACCTACATGGGTTAGTCCCACAAGGAACAAACAAGGATATCCATAGACATAGAGTGAATCACATACTTCATGATGTCCATGAATGCATTAGGTTACCTTGTCCCTTGTCTTGCCAATAAGAGGGTTTGTGACTCCTTGAACTAGCAAGATGTGGAAGTTGTTTGCACTTGTCCTTGCTAAAATGAATATGAGTGAAGTATGTTGGCAGAGTCACCCTCAAGAACTCTCTAGTTCTTCTTCTTCAGGATCCACATCATCTTGATGGGAATCCTTGGAGTTGTAGATGAACTTGATGAAGCTGAAATTGATGTAGTCTTGGGAACCTACTTGACCAAGCCCTTTGGATCATCTTCAAATGCATCAATCTCTTCTTGAAGCTTGTCCTTGCCTTTTAGCTTGTGGTCTTGTGGTGGAAGATCATCTTGAGCTTGTGTTCCCTTGAAGGAAGTAGGGTCATACTTCTCTTGTTGAGGAACAAACTTTGTCTTGGGGTATTGATCTTATTCCCACCCAACTCCATTGGCATTGAACTTCTGTTCAAAACCAACGCCTTGATTCTTCTGGTGCCTTCCTTGCTTGCGTACAATTTCCTCAAATTGCTTACTTCCGGCAAGGCTCTTGTAAACACCTTTATCTATAATTCCCTTCAATAAGCTATTTTCTTGATCAAGTGTAACTTGGCTAAGAGAATCATTAGTGGAATCAAGAGAACAACTAGAAGCAACAATATTGGATTTAGCATGATTATTGTTACTACTAGAAGAAGAATCTTTCTTGTTCTTGTTGCTAGATTTTACTTGTGGCATGTAAGTAGACAAGAGTAAACGCTTGGCAATGTAAGAAGAACTTTTCTTCCGAAGATCATCATTGATGGCCTTTAAGAACCCATGTTCTTGCTTAAGATTGAGCTTTTCGAAGTGTAACTTCTCATGAGTTTTTAAAAGTTCTCGATGATCTTCTAAAGTAGTTTCATGAGCTAACTTAAGAGTGTTTAATTCTTTAGTTAGACGCTCAATCTCCTTCTTATCATTGTCATTCATTTCATCTTGATTAGCATGATTAATAGCATTTTCATCATAGTATTCATCACTAGAGTTGTCAACGAGTAAATCATCATCACCTAGAAAGTCATCTTCATCACTATTGAAATCAACATACTCGGGGTGTGTTACCTTGGGGCCTTTAGCCATGAAGAATCCCCCAATCCCTTCATTTGGTGAATCAAATATGTCATAGGAGTTGATTGACGCAAGTGCTAGACCGGCAACACCTTCATCTTGAGTATATTCAGAGTCAGAGTGATAACTTCTCTTCGAGTGATGGTTGGAGTCGGAGCCGGATACTCATTCACCAACATGAGCTTGATGTCTTTGTTTTGTGTAGCTCCTTGATGACTTGTCCTTCCTTTCCGAATCCTTGCTTCTTCGAGAGGTTCTTCGTTCATAACGATCATCTCCACTCCTTCTCTCTCTTGGAGGTGATTCTTCCCTTTTGCTTCTCCTTTTAGGTGAGTCTTATCTTCTTTTGTAGGGAGCCGTACACTCATTGGAGTAGTGTCAGGGTCTTCCACAATTGTAGCAATTTCGCTCACGACTAGAAGATCTTTTTTCATTGTAGGACCTTGACTTGGAACTTCTTTCCTTGCTTCTAATCTTGTAGAATTTGTTGAAGTTCTTCACCATTAAGCTCAATTATTCATTGAAGGCTTGTTTCTCATTTGATGATGTAGGAGCATCACATGAGAATTTGTAAGCACCACTTGACTTGTTGTGAAGCTCTTCTTTGTCCTTGAGTGACATCTCATGAGCAACAATTCTTCCAATGACTTCGGTTGTCTTGAGATCTTTGTAGTTTGGCATCATTTGGATCAAAGTGCACACGGTATCATATTTTCCATCCAAGGCTAGATCTTCTTGATGATGAATTTGTTGGTCATCTCTTCACTTCCTAAGCCGGCAATCTCATTTGTGATGAGAGCAAGCCTAGAGTACATTTCAGTGACACCTTCACCATCCTTCATTTTCAACTTGTCAAGTTGACTTTGAATCACATCCAACTTGGATTCCTTGACGGAGTCGGTACCTTCGTGCATATCAATCAAAGTATCCCAAATTTCCTTGGCATTCTCAATACGGCTGATTTTGTTGAATTCTTCGAAGCACAATCCGTTGAAGAGGATATCGCAAGCTTGAGCATTGTATTGCGACATCTTCAATTCTTCCGCGGTAGCTTCACGATTTTGTTCTCTCCCATCAAATAATTCACCTTGCAAACCAATACACACAATGGCCCAAATGGTGGGGTTATGTCCAAGAATATGCATTTTCATCTTATGTTTCCAACTAGCAAAATTTGTACCATCAAAGTAAGGACCTCTATGGTGGTAATTTCCCTCGCTAGATGCCATATTGTCCTAGGTTGTGAAACCAAGGCTATGATCACCAAAGCTGTGGAAATCACGGCAAATGGAGACCAATGCTCTGGTACCACTTGTAGGATCGAAAGTATGTCTAGAGGAGGGTGATTAGACTACTTGACCAAATAAAAATTTAGCCTTTTCCCAATTTTGGTTCTTGACAGATTTTAGCAACTTAGCACAAGTAAAGCAATCTCAATACAATTCAAGCAAGCATGCAGAGAGTATATGGGAGCGGAAAGTAACGCATGCAACTTGCAAGAAACTAAATGAGAGGAGTTTGGAGGGAGCAAACGCAATGTTGACACGAAGATTTTTGGCGTGGTTCCAATAGGTGGTGCTATTGTACATCCACGTTGATGGAGACTTCAACCCACGAAGGGTAACGTCTGCGTGAGTCCACGGAGGGCTCCACCCATGAACGGTCCATGAAGAAGCAACTTTGTCTATCCCACCATGGCCATCGCCCACGAAGGACTTGCCTCACTAGGGTAGATCTTCACGAAGTAGGCGATCTCCTTGCCCTTACAAACTCCTTGGTTCAACTCCACAATCTTGACGGAGGCTCCCAAGTGACACCTAACCAATCTAGGAGACACCACTCTCCAAAAGGTAATAGATGGTGTGTTGATGATGAAATCCTTGTTCTTGTGCTTCAAATGATAGTCTCCCCAACACTCAACTCTCTCTCATAGATTTGGCTATGGTGGAAAGATGATTTGAGTGGAAAGCAACTTGGGGAAGGCTAGAGATCAAGATTCTTGTGGTTAGATTGGAATATCTTGGTCTCAACACATGAGTAGGTGGTTCTCTCTCAGAAAATGAATGCTGGAAGTGTAGGCACGTTCTGATCGCTCTCCTCACGAATGAAGAATAGGTGGAGGGGTATATATAGCCTCCACACAAAATCTAACCGTTACACACAGATTCCCAAACTCGGTGAGACCGAATGGTAAAACTCGGTCAGACCGATTTAGGTAAAAATATGAATGTTAGGCTTTTTGGTGGGACCGACATAGTCATCTCGGTTACACTACTAGGGAAAAGCCTATACACAGAACTTTAGCAGTAGCGCATGTTAAAAAAGGGCGCTGCTGCTAGACAGCAGTAGTGCGTGCGAAATAACCGCGTTGCAGATATATATATAGCAGTAGCGCCTGCCGCTGTAAAAGCGCTACTACAAAAATTCCCACCACTAAGCCGATCGGCTATACATAGTAGTAGCGCTCTTTTAGAAATAGCGCTGCCACTAATTTTGTTGTAGCAGCGCGTTTATGTGTAAGGCGCTACTGCTAATGAAAATAAAATAAAATGAAAAACAAGTAGAAAAGTAAATGAAAATGAAATAAATAGAAAAAGGAGAAAGGAAAAAAATAAATTGTAAAGAGAAATAAATGAAAAAAGGGAAAAAGGAGAAAGGAATAGCAGTAGCGCGTTTCAGGAAACACGCTGTAGCCAACATAGCTATAGCGCGTTTCCAGGAACGCGCTATCGTTATGTTTCACTTAAACAGCGGACCCCCCCCCCCCCCCCGGCCACCACTTCTTCCCCAAATCCCTCACCCTCGCCACTATCTCCCCAATTCGCCGTTGCCCCACTTCGTCGCCGTCTCCTGCTGGTGTGGACGCCCGCAACCTCACCGTCTCCCCCTGAGGCCGCCGTCATCCTCACCGCCGCCGCCTGAGGCCGCCCTCAGCCTCACCTCCGCCGCCCAAGGCCGTCCTCGACCTCACCGTCGCTGCCCTCCACCTCACCGCCGCCCGAGCCCGCCCAGGACCGCCGTTGCCCGTGCCCGAGCCCACCCTCTCCACCCTTGCCTCCGTCATCGAGCACCTCCCCGCCACCGTCTCTCCCCTCTCTGTAAGTCACCCCTCCCTCCCTCCCACACTCCTCTCTCTCTGCATTTTAGAGCAAAAATTAGTAGAGCAAAAGTTAGTTTATAGCTAAGAATTTAGTTTAGAGCAAAGGATGTTAAGTAGTAGATGTTAGAGCAAAAGTTAGTTTACAGAAAAAAATTTGGTTTACAGCAAAAGTTAGTTAGGGCAGTAGGGTTTAATTAGGGTAGATGCTGCTTGTATAGTATATAGTGATACTAGTAGATGTTAATTAGGTTAGGGCAGTACTGGTACTAGTAGATGTTAATTAGATGTTTTTCAGTTAGGGCAGTAGAGTTTTGCTAGGTTAATTAGGTTAGTAGTGCTGCTAGTAGTAGTGGTACAATAGGTTAATTAGGTGAAGTTAAATGAATAACCTAAATGAATGAAATTAGTAGTTAACTGAATTTTTTTCCTTTCATCATTATAGAGCACTAAAGTTAACTGAATTTTGTTCTATTAGTAGTTAAATGAATTTTCTTCTACACTTTGTTTTTGAATTAGCTTGTGAAATTTGGACATCTGGTTGCTCGTGTATATTTGGACATGTGTTGCGGTGTCGAAGAGGGATATTTGAACACTGTTTCCAGGGAATGAAGTTGAGTGGCCTATGTTTTGCCAGAATGTTGATTCATTTCCGTTCCGGCAAATTTCAGGTTCTCGATTTGTCCACTTTTTAGCAAAGGTCATGCCGAAATTTTCCGCGAATTTCGGCATGACTTGTGCTACAAAGTAGGACATATCGAGTGCCCGGGATTTGCCGCACTGGGAAGGAGTCAACGTTCCTGCAAAACAATAGGCCTTTTTTATGTCATTATTCGTTTTATTAGGTCTAGAATTAATTGACTAGATTTAATCATAGGAAACATGGCTAGCAACGATGAAGGACAGGGTTCTGGTGATTGCGACGACGTCTACCGGGCAGCAGACGAATTTTTGAGCCTTGCCGACGATCAACCGATGTTGTTGCTGGGCCCACCGGTGGCATCGGGGACTGAGACCGACACGCAGACTGGTGCTGAGACTGAGATGGGCGCTAAGACTCACACCGGCATCAAGACCGGCGCTGAGACTGAGACCGGCGTTGCCTCGGGGAGCAGAGCCGATGTAGAACCGAAAGCAAAGAGGCAACGGCTTCCTAACAAACTCAGGACTACTAGACTGGTGGTCACAGAGGTGGACAACGGAAATTTTGAGACAAAGGCGCCCGAGGAAGCGCGCTCGTGCTACGGCAATCAAATAGGCTGCATCGTACGGACAACCGCCACCATCAACGATGAGAAACTACAGAAGATAGATAATATGAGGCCCTCCCTCCTAAAGAATTTTCACCAGATATTCTTGTTCCCGGGCCGGAGTGAAAAGGATTATGAAGATCCAGATGAGGACCCAACAATGAAGAAGATAAGCAAACACGCCATGACCAAGTTTAGCAACGCGTTGGCCGCCTGGAAAACAAGGGTGAAAGCAAGGATCATCGACAAGGAACCCTACTCCGAGATTGTAAAGGATAATCCGACAATCACGGAAGAGCAGTTTCAAATATTCAAAGTGGCTTGCGAGGCTGAAGCTGCCAAAAAAGTCTAAGTACATGAAGGGGCTTCAAGAGAGGACCATTGGGAGCCACCACCTCGGAAGCCGTGGTTATGGCGGGAAGAGGTCCAAATGGGCCAAGGAGGACGCGGAAGCCGCGAGTCTGGGCATCCCAAATCCCTTGGCGGAGTTCATCATCTCGCAGGAGCGTGACGTCCTTAGGGCCCGACACCGTTGGGACCCACTGAAGAAGGTTTATGAGACAAACTCGGTCACGATGGAGTTCATTAGACTGCTGGTAATTTTAGTTTCTGATCAATTCGACTGCACACGTTAGTCATATTTGTAAACGATCCTTGTGCCTTTTGTAGAGAGAGCAGCACAGGATTGCGGCCGAAAGCGACTCGCCGTCTGAGGCATTGGCGAGGCCCAAGTGGTACACTCCATTCAACCGGGCGTTGAACATATTGAAACGACTCCCGGTGGATACTCGACCGTCGTATGGACGCGTGCACGGTGCTGGAGATGGCGCCACGTGGAAGAAGTACTACCGTGAGACCATGGAGGAGAGAAAGGAAAGACGGAGGTTTAACTGAAGAAAACATCGACAAGAAGGTTGAGATTGCGGTTGAGAAGAAATCATCTTAGACAGTCGCAACAGCGGTAGCTGCCGCAAAACATGTGGTTGCAGATATGTCTACTTCCTTGGTTCCGGCCGTTTTCACTTGGACTAGGCAAAATCCAGAAAAAAATGCAGCGGACTTTCCCCTTGCTGACTTCTTGGGGAGCAGCTCGAGTAGCGTTGCACCAGCACCTGCTCCTGCACCGGCTCCCGCACCGGCTCCCACACTGGCTCCGGCACTGCACGTCCTCGGTGTTGCTTCGTCTTAGGCTAAGCTCGATGCCCTCACGGTATCTGTCACACCGACCCCCTTCAATAAATGTATAATCTCCCATTTTCGTTGCCTTTCGGATGTCTCACATCGTAGACTTTTCTTTGCAGGCCGACGAAACCCCGTGAACCATATTGTACACCATCGGCGACCAAAAGGTGGACGGGGGGAAGGCGACGATAATGGAGCCGAAGGAACCATTGTTCCACAGCCGGCCGATCCCCCCGAACGTCTTCAAGGTTTCCGTTGCCAGTGTCAAACCGGGCCACGAGAATTTGCCTCCTCTGATACTAGTGGGGGATGACGTCGAGACCCCACGACGGCTTAGTGATTGTTGCAATGGGTGGGTCCTATTGTGGCCAAAGAGTCTGCTTCGTCTGGAGGCGGCCGGGAGCACACCCAGGAGCACGCAGCCTCAGCAAGGTATGAACATCAACACCCCACCTACCCAATTAGCGTCGAGTGTCGGGTTGGGTGATAGCGGATGGGGTAAGGAGGAGGGTCCATTAGTCGCTGATGACGTTGCCATGGATGAGGATGAGGATGACGATGGCACTCAACAGTATGTCTATACTGGCGCCTACTCAGGGTTTGAGCGTCATGAGTCGGTGCTTGAATTGCCGTCTCCGGAGGCTGAACGTATTATGGACAACCTTCCGGTAGTAAAGAAGTCTAGGAAGAGAGCAAGGAAAGGCAAAAAAATCTGATTGTATGATCCAGCCGCCTCAGCAGCCTCGGCTTCAGGACCGTATAGATATCCCCTATGCGGATAAATGGCATATCCCTGGTCAACCAATCCTACCTGCAAGAGTGCTAGGGGCCAGATTCGGCAATCTAAGGAGACTTCATGATGATGTGTTGTAGATAGAGAAAGGCCTCAACGCCTCAAAAGATCCAGGATACCCACTCTACGTGGTTAACGTTCCGCGCCAAATGTCATACGTCGACTGCTTCCCCACGGATAAGTTCTTCCTTTGATTCGATTACATATTCGACATGTTTCACATGAAGAAGCTAGATTTTATGTTTGTCCACCTTTATGCCTTGCACATGAACTACATCATCGGGGTTGAGCAGATACCTTATATCTCTATCGTTGACCCGTACTACATGCACGAGGGCTTCTTGGGAGTCTGCCCAAAGCACCGTGAATACGCGAGGGAATACATCGTCAGTTTCATGCTCGCCAATAAGGACAAGAAGGCGATTCTCGTGCCTTATCATCCCGTGTAAGTCATCCGCGTGGATATCCTTCCTTCGATTTCAACCATTCATTTGCATGGTGGAGGCTAATTAATTTGAGGTGTACTTATTTTGCGCAGCGGCGGGCGCGCCGTCCTCATCATCCTCTACCCCCGATACTCCCACGCTCTTTACTTGGACTCGTCGAAGAACATTCACAAAAAGGATTACACCCACATCAAGGATGTTCTGGACAGTGCTATGTTTTACTACCAAGCACGCGATGGAGAGGTCAAGGACAAGAAGAGAAGGGGCGGCAAGCTCGCCTTCGCCCATAATACTGACTTCTGCTGCATCCAGCAACCGAGTGATTCTCTTAATGATGGATTCGATGTCCTACACCACATGCTGGAGTACAGATAGGATCACCAGAACCTTCGCATGTCACCTAGATCCGGTGATGCCCATATTCTACAATGGGCAAAGAACGTAGGAGATATCGAGGACTATCGACTTCGAGCTGAGTTCTATCACATCCAGCGCGAACTTGCCCAAATCATCATGAAGGAGGTCGTCGGAAAAACAGGGATGTTCTACGAAGAAGGACAAATGTCGCGGGAAGACGTCCGAACATGGGTAGCCTCTCAGGGTCTCGACATGAAGCCTTTCACTAAGCTCGGGGACTATCTCCCTAAGATCGATGGATGGCACGATATGTTGGAGTGATTGTCGATATATGACAATGTGTCCATTTAGTCCATACTTTCTGTATGAAAAAACTTTGAGTTATGCACGGCGAAACTTTATTTGTTATGTAATTAAACCGTCCTCCTCCTCGACTAGCGAAGATCACTCTAGTTAGGGCATTTTGGGTACGATGAACTTTGTTATTTATGCTTATGATATGTTGTTTCTGTTTTTGCCAAGTCTGTCTCTTTCTGTTGCTCAACTATATATGTTGCATATCATCGACTCATGTGACGATGCAGGTGCATAGATCATCGATGGCAAAGAAGTGCTACGCCAGGAGTATATATACGACGAGTGGACGGAGTGTCAGGCCTAGGTGTACAGGTTTCCGGTTTCCGAGCGACAGTCAGTAGTTAGTTTAGGTCCACGCTAATGCGAGAGAGGGATACAAACTCATGTACTGCATAGTTCCGCTCTCACTCAAAGTGATAGCTCTTCTCGCGTATATCATTGTTTAGATGGATGACGATGTATTTGCAAGTAATCGAGACTTGTATCGCTATTTTCGAGATGATGACGAGAGACCACTTTGTGTTGGATGATGATTATGATGATGACATGATTTGATGAGACTAGCTGTATGTATATGCTATGATTACATTTGTATGTGTATGATATGCTAAAGATTATTGTATAAAGCCCATTCAAATACAAAACAAATATGCAGAAAAAAAACTAATAAAACTAGTAGTAGCGAGGGGGAAAAGTTAGCAGTACGCTGCCTTACCAGTAGCACTCTACACTGAAGCGCGCTACATCTATCCATGTATAGCAGTAGCGTGGGACGACAGGCGCTACTGCTACGCGTTAGTTGTAGCGCCTTATCAGTAGCGCACCGTCCTGCGCTACTGATAGGCCTAAAACCCGCGCTGCTGCTAGGCTTTCCCCTAGTAGTGTGAGACCGATAAGCTAGGGTTAGGGCATAATGTAATCTTGGTGTGACTGATCGCATAAATTCGGTGGGACCGATTTCAGCAATATGCACATAGAGAGTGGGTCAGGCAAACTCGGTGGGACCGATTCGCTCACTTTGGTGGAACCGAAGTGTTACGAAAAGGAAACAGGGAGTATGCATTGCAGACTCGGTGGGACCGATTCCCTCATTTCGGAGTGAGCGAAATGTTACAGAAAGGAAACAGGGAGTTTGCAATCCCATCTCGGCGAGACCGAGATCCCTATCGGTGAGACCGAAGTGACTAGGGTTTGTGGCAGTGGCTATGTCAAATGAAACTCGGTGGCGCCGGATCGTCAAAATCGGTGGGGCCGAATTTGACTTTTATGTTTAGGACATATGTGGAAATGAGAAAGTGGTTGAGGGTTTTGGAGCATATCACTAAGCATTTTGAGCAAGTAAGCCATTAAGCAACACCTCATCCCCTTTTAATAGTATTGGCTTTCCTATGAACTCAATGTGATCTTGGATCACTAAAATGAAAATGTAGAGTCTTGAGCTTGTTGCCAATATGCGTCGTTAGCATTTTGAGGGGTCCACATCTCTAGTCCATGCCACACCAATCACTGAACTTTTTGAAATGGTCATCTTGAAAGAGCATTAGTTCAATGAACTATATGTTGTTAAGAATTACCAAAACCACCCAGGGAATAGTTGCACTTTCAGTTGGCATAGATCGAGAATAGGATTTGTCACTCCGAGTATCGGAGAGGTATCTCTGGGCCCTCTCGGTAATGCACATCATAAGAAGCCTTGCAACAAAAGTGACTAATGAGTTAGTTGTAGGATGATGCATTACGGAACGAGTAAAGAGACTTGCCGGTAACGAGATTGAACTAGGTATGAAGATACTGACGATCGAATCTCGGGCAAGTAACATACCGATGATAAAGGGAATAACATATGTTGTCATAACAGTTCGACCGATAAACATCTTCATAGAATATGCAGGAGCCAATATGAGCATCTAGGTTCCGCTATTGGTTATTGACCGGAGAGGTGTCTCGGTCATGTCTACATAGTTCTCGAACCCGAAGGGTCCGCACGCTTAACGTTTGATGACGATTTTGTATTATGAGTTATGTGATTTGGTGACTGAATGTTGTTCAGAGTCCAGATGAGATCACGGACATGACGAGGAGTCTCAAAATGGTCAAGAGGTAAAGATTGATATATAGTACGATAGTATTCGGACACCGGAAGTGTTCTGGGGGCACCGGGTACATATCGGGTCACCGGAAGAGGTTCTGGGTATCCCCCCGGCAACTACATGGGCCTAATGGGCCAAGAGTGGGATAGACCAGCCCCTAAGGGGCTAGTGCGCCCCATGTAGGCCGAAATAGGGGGGAAGGAAAGAGGAGAAGAGAGAAAGGAGGGGGAGGGATTCTGCCTCCCCCTTCCTTCTCTCCCCCCTCCTCCTTCCTTTCCAGTTCAGGAATTATGGTAGGGGGGAATAGGATTAGGGCCCCAAGTAGGATTCCTCCTACTTGGGCGCCCCCTTGGCTGCCCCCTCTCCATCCCACCTACATATATGAAGGGGGAGGGCGCCTAGAGGACAGACCAATGTTTGTTAGTCGTGTGCGGTGCCCCCCTCCACAGTTTACGCCTCCAGTCATATTCACATAGTGCTCAGGCGAAGCCCTATGCGGATAACTTCACCATCACTGTCACCATGCTATCGTGTTGATGGAAGTCTTCTACTTCCTCGACACTCTGCTGGATCAAGAGTTCGTGGGACATCATTGAGCTGAACGTGTGCAGAACTCAGAGGTGTCGTACGTTCGGTGCTTGATCGGTCGGAACGAGAAGAAGTTCGACTACATCAACCACGTTGGCAAACGCTTCCGCTTTCGGTCTACGAGGGTACGTGGACACACTCTCCCCCTCATGTTGCTACACATCTCCTAGATAGATCTTACATGAGCGTAGGAAACTTTTTGAAATTGCATGCTATGTTTCCCAACACAAACCACCTTCTGCAAGGTGATCATGCCCCCCTAGCTCGAGACTGTACCTATGTCGTTGGACTTCACGAGGCACTTCTCGTCCGTGCCGCGGGAGTTCAAGTTGAAGACGAAGACCTGCTGCTTCTGGAAGGTCATTGTCCAGCTGTTGAACGGCAGGGTCACCCTCGATTAGGGTTGGGCCACCTTCGCTGCCATCCATCAGATCAAGTTAGGCTTTATGGTGACTTTCAAGATGCTCACTCCCAACATGATGAAGGTCATCATCTTCAATGATGATGGCATCAAAGTGGTGACCAGGTACAGGAGGCACGACGATGCCTTCGCTGTGAATGCCTAGGACAACCCCTCGTATGCTCCAGTTGCTTGACAACCCCTCATATGCTCCAGTTGCTTTAGTTTAATATCAAATTGCTTTGCATTTGAACTTATGTGTTAAGGTGTGGCACAATATTTATAATTGCTTAGTACTACTATCTTCTGTTGTGTGTGTTCTTTCTAAAGCCGCTATGTGCCGGTAACCTCACCACCGCATAGAAGAGGATATCAGACAACAGGCATTGCATGCAACCAAACAACATGCCTTGTATAAACACATACAAAAGCAGGCAACCAAACACCATGCGCTAAGCTAGCCCCTATTGCGTGAGAACTAAATGGGGGCAACCAAACAGGTTGCAGATGTTGGTTTAGAGGTTGCATTTGCTCACCCAACCTCATATGAGCCAGGCTTGAGAGCAACTCCAACGGGCCGACCCAAACAGATGGCGATTTTGTCCGCTTTTTGTCTGTTTGGGTCGGCCCGGCGGACACGAACGTCCACTTCCATGTTTGGGTCGCTGCATGCGCCCAATGCTGGCCCAACCCATTTTGACGGGGCGAGAAAAAAAAGAATACAAGCATTTCTAAAATAAAAACAACATTAATTAAACATTAAAGCCGGCCATGAATGACGGCAAGAGTCCACGCGTCCACATTTGCATTAATGAAAATTAAAAACAAACTGAACTACGAGGCGGTGCGCTTTCCTAGGCGTCGTCGTCATCATCCTTGGGGTCTGTGAGGTCGATGAGTGTCGGCGCAGGGCTGGCCCAAGGGAACGCCATGTTCCAGAGGGCCTTGATGTCGGGCGAGGGCTGTGCCGCCGCCTGTGCCGCCGCGGCCTGGCGTGCCTCCTCCTCCGCCTCGCGCTGCTCGTCCTCGGTGTCGCGCTCGAGCATATCGAGGTATTCACCGTGGCGGCACTCCTCGGCCAGCCGTCGCTGGCGCCACTATTCGAGGCATGCTGCCTCCTGCGCCGGTGTCGCCCCCATCCAGACCGGCGGCGCGCTGACCCACTCATGCACTACTACCGTCCAGGAGTAGTGCTTGATGGGGGACGGCTCCGGCTCCGGCTCGGCTTTGACAGGGGACGGCGGGGCCACCAGCGGCTCGACGTAGACGCCCTCCGTGGAGAGGACCATGCCCTCCGCCATGGCCGCCTCGTACGCGGCCTCCTCTTCCTCGTTCACCGCCACCCTTTGCCGCTTGTCCTCCTCGCTCTCCCGGAAGACCGCCGCAACGGCCGCCTGGTCCTCCTCGCGGATGACGAGCGGGGGCAGTGGCATGCTGCGGTCGACTTCGCGAATGCCGCGTTGCCTCGCCTCCTCGTGCTCAAAGGCGAACCATCAAGCCCAGTTGGGCGAGTCCAAGGTGTACGCGGCATCGTGGCGTTGCTCCGACGTCATGAGCACCCGCCGGCGCCGCACCTACTCCGCATGCGCCCAAGCCGACCGCGGCGCTGCCGGCACTGGGATCCTCTCCGGATCCAGGTGACAGTTGTGCGACAAGGTGGCGTCGGTTTACGGGAGAGGCAAATTGTGCTGCCAGTGCCACTCCGCCCGGTGCACTAGCACGCTGATGCGCTGCCTCTGCCGGTGAGCTGGCGCTGGTGGAGGTGGGAGGAACTCAGAGGGAAAAGGAATGGCGGGCCCCTTGCCCTTTGACTTGCTGCTGCTGGCGCCGGAGAAGAGCCCCATCCGGCTTCGCTGGGATGGTTAGGGTTTGCCGCCAGCGGGGGAGCAGAGTGTGGCTAGATGGGGGCGAGGGCTAGCTGGAAGCGGATGAGGACAGCCCTGCCGCACGGTCATCTTAAAAAGGACCGCCGCCGTCGTTGACGCGTGGGCCTGTGGTCGTAAATTAAGCTGACCAGACTGACCACGGGCAGTTGGTCGACCGCCAGGTGGGGATGCGGCGGACACCAAGAAGGCGCGTGGCGTCCGTTCCGCATCTGCGCCGATGCATTTGAGGCGCAAATTTGGGCGGCAAATGTGTTGGTGCGGACGCGATGTGGACTCGATTTGGGTTTGGGTCGGCACATTGGGCCTCCTCTTTTGTCGGCGCCGACCCAAACAGATGGCGGTGGAAGAAATAGGTCTCCCCATTGGAGTTCTCTGAGCTAGCCAGGCCGGGTCACTATGGGTGCCAAACACGCCCATTGTGTATTAGCTAGGATAGGAACTTTTGCGTTCTAGTTTGCTTTTCAGTGGTGTCCATCTTTGGTCTTACCCGAGTGTGATATGTGTGCTATGGTCATTGTTCGCACTTAGTGCTACTTTTCTTAGGCCAACTCCAACGCACGACCCCAAATCGTTCGGGGACGTCCGTTTGGGGTAAACATGGCCCAACAGGAGCACCCGAATGGATAAAGTTGTCTGTTGGCATCCTTTCCAGTCCGGCCCGACCCCAAATCCAGACCAAATATGGGCCACGAATATGTCTGGACGATAAAAACGGATGCTCTCCTCGCTTCCTCTCATCCGTTGCGTCTGGGCAGGACAGCAGCGAGGAGGAGGAGCTCGGGGCAGGGCGGCGGAGCATGGAGCGGGGTGGGCCGACGGCGAGGCGGAGAAGATTGGGACGAGGCGCGTCCGTTCGGGGTCGGGACGTCTCGTGCGCGTTGGGCACGGATGCTCCAGGCGCTTGTGCGTCCCCAGAAGTCCGCCAAATCGCACCCCAAACGGACGTCCAAAGGACAGAAATGGACGGCCATTTGGGATCGTGCACTGGTGTTGGCCTTACAATTGACATCCTGATTTTTATAAAGCTATATGTCATGCCTGGACGTAATCTTTTTATTTTGGGTTAAAAGCACCAGGAGTCCTAGAACTTGCTCTGAATGTGATAGTTTAGTCCTACAACTTGAAATTTGACCCTACCCAGTCCCTCAACTTGCTTCAGATGTGCAAATGTAGTCCTGACGAATCAGAGAGCGCCATGTGGACGTGTGGGTGCGCACCCGGTCAGCGCGTGGCATTTTGCAAAGACCCCCTAGCGTTGATGTGAATCAACCCGCACTACCAGCAACAGAGCACCTGAATTTATTAACCTCATTTAATCTGTCGAAGGGGAGGAACTCCTGTGGCCTATCGCAACTCATTCTTCTCCGTCTTTGTCTCTGTCGGCGCTCGAGCGGCCTTTGCTGACGTCAGCAACAATGGCTGCATCCCAGAGCTGTTCGGCGGTCCAGTGCCGCCTCCATCAGCTCATCTTGTCCGGTCGCCTGCAGTCTTTCCTCCAGACTATGGTGAGCTCCTCTTCTCTGCACCTCCTCTCCCCTATTCCGTTTCTTGTTAGTGCCGGGTGCAGTACGGCCTCGTACGGCGGATCCGTGCGATTTGGAAACTGACTCAAGCTTGTTAGTTGCTTCGATCTTGCAAAGTGGCAATCTTATCATGAATGCAAGCTAGGGTTATGAGCGATGCATTTAGTCTAGGGTTATGAGCTAGGGTTTACTCTTCCTCGTTATGGGTTTGGTGAAGAAGGTGAAGAAGATGGGGTTTTGGCATGAAGCTAGGGTTATGAACTATGTTCTATTTCTTGTGTGATATTGGCATGTTGTGTTCTGTACATTCGCTTACCATGTTATGGTTATGATGAAGAAGGTGGCTCAGTAGATATAATCAATCTGAATGTGTAATTTATCTGAATTTGTTTTGCATGCAGTACATGTTTAGTTAAGTTTTACTGAATTTTTAATTGAATTTGTGCAGTTCATGTTAAGTTAACTGAATTTTGCACATGTTCAATTAAGTTAACTGCATTTTTAACTGAACTTGGGCAGTTCATGTTCAGTTAACTGAATTTTTAACTGAATATCTCTCTTTTTGGTATGTAGTGTGTGACTCGGCAATGGGACAGAGTGTTCACACTCCTTTCTTTACACTGGAGCTGCAACATGGTGGTCTTTTCTGTGGATCTATCAGTGCCCCAGAGTATTATAACTCTTCTTTGGAGGTCCTTGACTATGTTGATGCTTGCACATTTTCATATGCAGTCTTAGAAGAACACCTAAAATGGTTGGGATCCTGCCAATGAGCACATTATTTACTAGTGTTTACCTAAGAAAACACTTTCAGATGGCTTGGTGAGAATTAAGGGTGATGAGGATTTGCAGCATCTTATCACAGCTAGTGCTCAGCACAAAGTTCTTGCAATTATGGTTGACCATGCAGACTTCATCAGAAATTTGAGAGAAGATTTGATATTGAAGCTGCCATCTGTTGCAAGCCCTGTCAGAATGGCCAACTCAATTGTTGGTGCAAGCAGTGTAGCATCTACACACAACATTATTTTAGTGAATGATGAAGATCTAATTTCAGAGGTTGCAGTTGATGGGACAGAAGTAGAGGATGTTCTGACAGATTTGCTTAATTTTGTTGCTGACCCAAATTTGCTGACATATTGTGCAGAGCCAGACCTGTTTAATGGTGCAGAGAAAGACCTCCTTAATACTACAGAGCCAGACCAGCTTAATGCTACAGAGACAAATTTGATGGTTGCTGGTGCAGAGCCAAATTTGCAGTCTAAAAATGTTATGCTGTTAGATTCAGAATTCAGTGACAGTGATTATGACATAGATGATGGATATGATGATCTTTATGAAGACAACATTGACTTTGATGTTGATGAAGAGGCTGAGCAAGAGGAGGTAGAGGTTGAGCCTGACTATGTATTTGAAGATGAAGATCTCAACCTCTTCACTGAAGCACAAGACCAACTGAAGTACAAATTCAAAGCTTTCAATTCCAAGGTGGACATGAAATCCCCTATATTTAAATTAGGTATGGTATTTGCTGATGTGGTTGAGTTGAGGAAAGCTCTCAAGGCCTATTCAATAAGGAACAGAGTGTAGATAAAAAAGCTGAAGAATGACAAGATCAGATTGGAGGCAGTTTGTTAGGGTGGTGGTTGCCCATGGGTGCTTAAGGCTGGAAATGACAACAGGACTGGAGGTTTTGTCATCAAGAAATACAATGGATTGCATAAGTGCCAGAAGAAGTGGAAGTTAAAGGATATGACAGCAAAATTCCTGTGCAACTTTTTCATTGATGAGTTCAGAGATGACCAGAAGATGTCCATTGGAACATTTTCAAGGAAAATAACAAAGGAATTCAATGTTACTCCTAATAGATGGAAGCTTTCTAGGGCAAGGAAGCAAGCACTTAAGGAGATACATGGTGATGAGGAAGAGCACTTCAGCAAGCTATGGGATTATGGGCATGAGCTAAGGAGCAAACACCCTGGGTCTACATTCTTGCTAACAACTACACTTGTCAAAGATACAAAATTTCCAATGGGAAGAAAATGTTTGAAAACATTATATTGGTCATATGATGCTTGTAAGATAGGATGGCTAAAGGGCTGCAGGCCTATTCTCTTTATTGATGGTTGTCATATGAAAACAAGGTTTAAAGGAGTGCTCCTTAGTGTTGTTGGAATTGATCCTAATGATTGCATTTTTCCCATTGCAATGGGCTGGGTGGAAGTAGAATGCAAAGGTTCATGGGAGTGGTTTTTGACCACTTTAAAAGATGATCTAAACATTACAAACACAGCTCCTTTCACAGTTATGAGTGACAAGCAGAAAGGGTTAATAAATATTGTGCACAAGGTTTGGCCAGATGCAAAACACAGGTTTTGTGTGAGGCATATTTACCAAAATTTTAATGAGAAGCACAAATGAGAGGTACTGAAGCAAGATCTGTGTGCCGTTGCAAGATCACCAAACAAGGTGAAGTGGAGAGAGAACTATCAAAAAAATGGATGATCACTACCAAGCTGCCTTCCACTGGACTGAGAGGCTTGAGCCAAACACATGGTGCAAGGCATTCTTCAGGGAATTTCCCAAATGTGACATCCTGTTGAACAACAACTCTGAAGTGTTTAACAACTACATTCTTGACGGCAGAGAGATGGCAGTGCTTAGTATGCTTGAATATATCATCTACAAGATCATGCACAGGCTAGTGGGTAAACAAAGGGAAGCTATAGAAAAGTGGGTAGGGCAGAGAATATTCCCAAAGATTCAGAAGAAATTGGATAAGAATACAGATTTTGCTGCAAACTGCCATGTATCTGAAGCTGGCCAACAAATGTTCAAAGTATAGTCTGGTAACAATAGTTACACAGTGGATCTTGCTTTGCACATATGTAATTGCAGAAGATGGCAGTTGTCTGGAGTACCATGTGGTCATTGTATAGCATGTTGGATCCAATTGATTCACCAACAAGTATGGTTTTCACCATGGCTCAAAGGGAAATTGCTACAGGAGCTCCTCAAAGGGCATATGGCCCATTACCACAATAGTCTACCTTTGTTGCTGCTGCTGGTGCTGCAATACCTCAGCCAGTGGTCACCACAGAGATGCTCATTGGTAGGCAGACAAGGGCAAACACAATAGCTCAAAGATAAGAAGGAAGAGCAAATAAAAGACAAAGAAATGCACCTCCTGGTGCAGGCAGAGGAACATGAGCAAATTCAGCTGCAGGCAGAGGCAGAGGTGCTGCTCCAGCTCCAGGCAGATGCAGAGGTGCAGCTCCAGCTCCAGGCAGAGGAAGAGGTTCAACTCCAAATGCAGGCAGAGGAAGAGGTGCTGCTCTAGTTGCAGGCAGAGGAAGAGGTTCTGCTCCAGTTGCAGGGAGAGGAAGAGGTGCTGCTCCAGTTACAGGGAGAGGAGGTGTTCCAGGTGAGAGGGCATGGTGGCTGTTGTTTGGAGATCATATTGAGAGCCAAATACCTGATCTCAATGCACCTGCTGAAGATCTTACTGCACCTACTCCCTGATTAGCTGGTTGTTGCAAGCGCCATTTTTTGTAAAGGCCTAGAGTGATGTAACTTTATGACTGGCCTGTTAAGTATGCCAAACAGTGGCATGAAGTGGAAAGATTTGCCTTCTTTTGGTGGCAAAACAGTGGCATTCATTGCCCTTTTTGTAACTTAACTAAACTTGCACTATGAGCTAAATGAGCTAGTTAATGCCTAAATGTGCATGCTGTTGTAGTTAACTCAATTTGAATGTGCACAGTGATGCCTGAATGTACACAATTTGAATGTGCACAATGAGCTAAATGAGCTAGTTAATTCCTGAATGTGCATGTCTGAATGTGCATGCTGTTTTGTTAACTCAATTTGAATGAGCTAGTTTATTGCCTGCTCTTCTACTTAACTGAATATGCACAGTGATGTAGTTAAAAAAAGTAAAAAAAAATCTTCTAGTTATCTGAATGTGCACAATGAGCTAGCTAACTGACTGTGCACAATGATGTAGTTAAAAAAATTGAAAAAAATTTGGCTTGGGGCTCGAACCCAGGACCTGGGGTTTATAACGCTACGTGCAATGCCAGTGGGATAGAGCTAGTGATTTGGTCTTGTAACGCCCCGGATTCGATGCGCCAGGTGTCTGCCAGTTATTCGTCTTTGTTGCCATGTCATTTGCTTGCGTGTTGCATATTGTCATGTCATCATGTGCATTGCATTGCATACGTGTTCGTCTCATGCATCCGAGCATTTTTCCCGTTGTACATCATTTCATTCCATTGCATCATATTCATTTGAGGTCATCTTGATGCCTGAATCATCGTTGTAAGAGTGCTTCATGATGTTTTCTGCTGTCTATTATCAGAACGAGCTGTTTTGTCATTTTTGCCATGATTGATGTGTGCATCCTATGAGGTTGATGTCTATATGTGTTTTGAACTATGCCATGTCTTATTTACAGTGGTGTTTGCCATGTATTTTTGTGATCAATGTGGTGACTAGCACAAGCATGCAAACTAGGCATCGTGATATTGCTGATTCTAGTCCTTGTTCTGCTGTTATTTTGATGCCATGTAAACTTGATGCTACAGAGATATCCATGCATAATTTGAGATACTTCAGTAAGGATGTTTTGAACATTAGGTATTTTCTATCCATTCATGGCCTTGTTTGCAATTATGGAGTAGTCTAGCATGTCATTTGAGTGCTCTACTTTTGCTTCAAAATGTTTCCTGGCAGATTGTTTACATGTTATTCAATTTTGCCAAGGTTGTTGTAGTTGATCCTTGCATGCTATGGACTTGTTCTTGCCTTGGTTTGTTTCATAAACATGTCTTCTTGATGATGCTATGATTATCTTGTCATGCAATGACTTGTGGTGAGTGAATCGAGCTTGTTAAGTAGGGTACATGATGTTGCTGTTTTGCTAGGCTGAATCTGTTATTTCGTGATGCTATATAAACATGTTGCTACTAATCATTCTATACATAATCTGGAGATGTTCTATAAATATGTTTTGATCTACATGTCATCCTCTAACCATACATGCCCCTGGTTGCATTTATAGGCTGATGTAGTTTGTTCATATCTTGCTCCAAAGTTGCTTCATAATGTTGTTGTCAACCTGTTAACATTAAGTTCAGTTGTTTCCATGTGTTTCCCTAGTGATCCATGCACCCTATGAACTTTCTATTGCCATGCTTAGCTTCACAAATATGTATTCTTACTGTTGGTTGCCTTGCCATGCTATTTATTGCTCTGTGGTGAGTGGTACAAGCTCATTTACATGCCTTCATAATTCTGTTCCTGCTATGTATGAATCTGTAATATAACTTGCCATGTTTACGTGGGTGCCATCATATTTTCTGATCCTTTTTGGCTCATGGTCAGTAAGGGACTTTTGATCTATGCATTTAGTAGTTTCATTCCATGCCTTTGTGTGCCATAATAAGTTCTTGTAACATGTTGTTTGATAGCTCTAAACATTACATCGTGATGTTATTTTCTGCAAAGTCTGTAATTGTTATAACTTGCAATCTTACCACGTGTGTTTGAGCATGTTCTAGTGATTTCTGGAGATAGCTCAGTGTTCATGTTTTGTTATGCTTTACCTTTACATCATGCCCATGCCTTTTGTTTTCATGTTGATGTCCTGTAGCATGTTGTTTTGATGCTTGCAATATGCCTAGTTGCTGTTTTGGATAGCTTGTCCTTTAAACTTGTATGGAGTGTATGTGTTTGAACCGTTGCTCCGCTTTGAGTGTGCTCTATATGAAACTTGCTTTATTTTGCATGTAGTTTAATATTATCATGTTGCATCCTTGTTTTGGTGTGTTTGCTTGATGTTTGAGTGCATTTTGCATCAATGCCATGTTTAACTTGTGTTGCTCATATCTTCTAGACCGTAGCTCCGAACTAAATGATCTTTATATGGAACTTGACTAGAATCTCATGTAGATCATCTTGTGCATCTTAACTTGATGTTTAACAACTTGAACATAAGGTTTATTCAGATCTGCACCAACTTCGAAATTTGCATATGAGGACTTACCGGAATTGTTATATGTTGTTCCCGGCCTCATTTAAACTTGCCTTGATGTGTTGCTCTTGTTTGCATCATCTCTTGCCATGAGTAGCTTCATCTAGGTTTGTCGTGCATCATGGTTGTTGTGCATCATGTCATGTTCATGTGTGGTGTGTTTACCTTGTTGTGTGCTTCTTTCGATAGTTCCCTGTTTCGTTGCGATCGTGAGGATTCGTTCGTCTACGCTTGGTTCGTCTTCATGCGTTCATCTTCTTCATGGACTCGTTCTTCTTCCTAGCAGGATTTCAGGCAAGATGACCGCTACCCTGGATCTCACTACTATCATTGCTATGCTATTTGTTTCGTTCTATCGCTATGCTGCGCTACCTATCACCAGTTTATCAAGCCATCCCAAATTGCCATGAACCTCTAACCTTTGACACCTTTCCTATGCAAACCATTGCTTTGGCTATGTTACCGCTTTGCTCAGCCCTCTTATAGCGTTGTTAGTTGCAGGTGAAGTTGAAGATTTCTCCATGGTGGACAGGATTTTGGTTGGGATATCACAATATCTCTTATATTATTAATGCATCTATATATTTGGTAAAGGGTGGAAGGCTTGGCCTTTTGCCTAGTGTTTCGTTCCACTCTTGCCGCCCTAGTTTCCGTCATACCGGTGTTATGTTCCCGGATTTTGCGTTCCTTACGCGGTCGGGTGATTTATGGGACCCCCTTGACAGTTCGCTTTGAATAAAACTCCTCCAGCAAGGCCCAACCTTGGTTTTACCATTTGCCTCACCACCACCTATCCCTTTCCCTTGGGTCGGCCAACCCGAGGGTCATCTTTACTTTAGCCCCCCCCGGGCCAGTGCTTGTCTAAGTGTTGGTCCGAACTAGAGCACCGTGCGGGGCCATCCCTTGGTAACTTGGGTTACATCGGTTCCTGTACGCTTCGCTCATCCGGTGTGCCCTGAGAACGAGATATGTGCAGCTCCTATCGGGATTTGTCGGTGCATCGGGCGGCTTTGCTGGTCTTGTTTTACCATTGTCGAAATGTCTTGTAAACCGGGATTCCAAGTCTGATCGGGTCTTCCTGGGAGAAGGTCTATTCCTTCGTTGATCGCGAGAGCTTGTCATGGGCTAAGTTGGGACACCCCTGCAGGGTATAATCTTTCGAAAGTTGTGCCTGCGGTTATAGGCAGATGGGAATTTGTTAATATCCGGTTGTAGATAACTTGACACCAGATCCGAATTAAAACGCATCAACCGCGTGTGTAGCCGTGATGGTCTCTTCTCTGCGGAGCCCGGGAGGTGAACATGGTTTCTGGGTTATGTTTGACGTAAGTAGGAGTTCAGGATCACTTCTTGATCATTGCTAGCTTCACGACCGTTTCGCTTGCTCTCTTCTCGCTCTTCTTTGCATATGTTAGCCACCATATATGCTTAGTCGCTGCTGCAGCCTCACCACTTTACCCCTTCCTTTCCCTTTAAGCTTTGCTAGTCTTGATACCCATGGTAATGGGATTGCTGAGTCCTCGTGGCTCACAGATTACTACAACAACAGTTGCAGGTACAGGTTTCGTGATGATCATGACGCGAGAGCGATGCTTGCTTGCGTTGAGTTCTTCTTCTGCTTCTTCGATCAGGGGATAGGTTCCAGGTCGGCAGCCTGGGCTAGCAGGGTGGATGTCGTTGAATTTCTGTTTGTGTTTCATCCGTAGTCGGATGATGCTCTTATGTACTGTGATGTTGTATTCATGTGGTATTGTATGCCCTATGTATGTATCCCCATATATTATGTAATGTTGATGTAATGATATCCACCTTGCAAAAGTGTTTCAATATGCGGGTCTATCCTTGGTGGGACCTTCGAGTTCCTTTTGGATAGGGTCGCATATTGGGTGTGACAGGTCTACTAGCAACTTGGGATGTACACATTGTTTTCTTTGTGGTCCTGCAGTTAAGCGTGCATTACGGCCTCTATCTGACGACCGAGGGTACCATAGCGACCTGTCGTTTCGGTTTCCTCTCTTTAAGACGTGGCAACCTGCCGTTCTCCCTCTCCACTCACCGCTCTCCCACTCACTCTGCCAACCACCCAAAAAACCTCGCCACTCAACGTCTTGATGACCACGCCACCGCCGCCGCCATGGACCAGAGTCTCGGATGGCAGAAAGTCGTCGAAGAGCTGGCTGGCGACAACCCCGAGACCCGCGCGCAGTATAGAGAGATCGCGCGGTGGTTCCCAAGTGTTCAGATGATGAGGATCCACGCGCGCGGTCTCATCAAGGTGATGACGGAGGCTGAGAAGCATTGTGCCCTTCCCGGCGACATCGACGTTCCTCCGGCGACCATCCTTATCTGGGTAATGTGCGACATTCAGCGCTCCCCCGACCCCAGGCAGCGCGCCCGCTGGTGGATGTACCGCTCATCCACCACGCCACCAGCCCAGCCGGATGCAGAGCGCGTTGCGTCCAAGAACGAGCACGTCGACGACTTCGTGCTTGCCCTGCCGGCGCCCGTCAACGCCAACTACCGGGACCGTCAAGGTCCATCTGTCCTCCTCGGGCCATACGACGACTCCGACGATGAGTCATCTGATGAGAAGGTGCCAGAGGTCGTCGTGCTGTCAGACGATCATCCGGAGGTGCATCGATCCGAGCGCCTCAAGCTGCTCAAGAAGTGAACAATGTTGGATCTGCAGATGGTGCTTCTTAGGTATGCTGTTATATCATAGCATATAAGTTAGAAATATGATGCAGTTAGGTAGGTATGCTGATATATATGACATCATATAAGTTAGTAAGATGGGGTTGTTAGCTAGGTATGCTGCTATATCATCACAACATATAAGTTAGATCTCTTTTGGACATGCTATGGTTAGGTGTGCTACTATATACAGCACATAAGTTATCTGTAATTATGTGGTTTGGAAAGTGGACTCTGAATATGTATGCATGATGTTGGTATGCAACTGGAGTGCTTTGAATCTTGCAAATGTGGTGTGATGCACTGATGTGCTGCAAATGTTGCATACAGTACTACTTTATTTATTTCTTTCTGCATGTGGAAAATCTTGATATACCAAATGGAGCACTTACTATAAATAGCATTCTGTACTTACATATGGTACATCATGCAGAAATTCAGGTTTCAGACTGAATTTTCAGTGAAAATTCAGTTGAGATTCAGTTCAATTCAGTTAAGTTAGATTCAGTTTGGTAAAAATTCAATCTAATTAAATCCACTTTAGTTAGAATTCAATCAAGTGAAAATTAAAGTTAAGATTCAGTTCAGTTAAGTTAAATTTAGAGTGTTAGGTTAAAATTCAGTTAAGTTCAAATTCCCTTTAGTTAGAATCCAGTTAATTTAAATTCAGAGTGTTAGGTTAAAATTCAGTTAAGTTCAAATTCCCTTTAATTAGAATTCAGTTAAGTTAAAATTCAGGTTAATTTAAGTAAAGTTACATTCATTTAAGTTCAACATAACTCAGTTAAGTTTAGTTAAAATTATCAGTTAAGTTTTGTACAATTGTGCAAATTTCACTGAACTGATGACAATTGAGTACAATTCATGACAATTTAGTAAAATTTCACTGAACAAAATGTGGGCCTAATAATGGGCTTGTTTATTACTTTTGACACTAACATTTGACTCTAATATTGGGCCTACCTACCACCATAAATCTACTGCCTACCTACCAGCCACCTTTTCTACTATATAAAGCACCCCCCAATTGCCACAAACAACAGCCAAACCCAAACACAATCCCTTCTCCTCCCCCTAGCCGCCAGAGAAAACCCTAGCACAAATGGATCTTGGAGAGGTTGTCGATGAAGAAGAACAGGTGCCAAGGGTAGCCAGGCGCAAAGAGGCAAGAAGGAGGGAGCTCAGCGGATCCTTGCAGCACGCAACCGCAAGGACATGGAGCAATTCCTGGAGGCATTCCCCCTTGTCTCAAACACTAGTAATGATGATGTCATCCACTAGGCAAGGAGGAGGGAAAATTTCCATCCTTTTCAGATCACTAGGATGAGGTGGAGTAGAATTATGTATCCAGATGAATGAGCTGTTATCTGATGCAGTATCTAGATCCTCCTTGCTATCTAGATGAATTCTGTATCTAGATCTACCGTGCTATCTATGTAAGAATCTGCTGATGCATGCAATGTAATAAATCCTAGTTCCTCCTTCTCTGCTATGTGATGCAGTGTATGCAATGTAGGCAGTAACTTAATGAAATCCTGGATCTACCTTTATGTGCTCGAAAATACCAGTGTATGCAACTTTCAGCTAACTGAACAAAGAACAGTTAACTCAACCATATCCAGTTAACTACAAAACTAGTGTTATACAAAAAAAGTGTATAACAAATTTCATATTGTATAAAAAAACACAGTGTATACCACTGTTCAGTTAAATGCAATAACAAATAAGTTAACTGACACAACAAATCAGTAAACTGAAACCATTTTCAGTTAACCAAATCAATACCCACTTCACTGAATCTAGGTTCAGATAACTGAATAATAGTTCATTTAAACAGAAAAGCAATTCAGTTAACTGGCAGAGCATTGATAATTCAAATTCACTTAACCAAATCAAAACTGACTTAACTGCCACAACATTGATAACTCAAATTCAGATAACATAGTGCATATTAGGTCATTGCAGCAAATAGTATAGTGCATCTGGATAAAGGGCATCAGAGATAACCCAAATTAACTAAACAAGTCCACTGATAGTCATTAACTAAATTCCATTACAGCGCCAATGGATCACTCAAATTCATCTAGCAGCTCCCTAACCTTCCTTATCTTGCACTTGGTGTCCTCTTTATGCTTGAACAGGTCACCAATCATATACTCTAGCTTTTTTATCTCTTTCTTCAACTGATCCCTTTCTTCCTTCAATTTGTCCCTCTCTTGCTTCATCTCATCCCTCTCTTTCTCTGCCTTAGTCCTGACCACCTGATGAATGTTGGTCACTGATTTGTCAGCCATTTTCTTCTTCTCAAGTTCTATCTTTAGGTCAGACAGAGCTAGCCTTGTGTTGCCCAATTCAGTAATTGCCTGCTCTTTGTCAGCCACCATCTTAGCAAAATCAAGTTTGAAAAACCTCAGGTCTTTTTCCATCTGTTCCTTCTCTTTCACAACCCTAACATTTTCTTCAGCCTGAACAACAGCTTCCCTGATCCTGGTTGTGACCTCCTCTTCATACATGTCCGAGATCCTAGCTAGACTGGTCCTCAATTGTGGAGGCCACTCTGGGTCAACCCAATGCACATAGGGGCATTTAAGCCCATCCTAAAATTGAAGAGGAAATGCATAATTCAGTTAACTGAAGAAAATACAGTAACGCTGAATCAAAATTCAGTTAACTGGACAAAACTAAGTAAAACCGAATCAAAATTCAGTTAACTCACTGAATCAAAATTCAGTTAACTCACAGCACATTCATGTCTATTTTCACACTGCCCTTTGAGCATTCCTAAGCTACTTAACAACTAAATATTTGGACAACTAAATAAACTAAATGGCACAGAACTATGAACATGGCACATAATGACACAACAGAGCAAGTTCAATATCATATGTAACTAAATGGCCAAAGCATGTACAACCATGAACATGTACTACATCACTTACCATCTCAATCTACAACAAGGAACATGTAGTAACCTTTTGTGCACAACCCAGGAATCTTCTTCCACTATCAACAGACTCAAATGCAACAAGCTTCTCACACACTGCTTGGTGCTCACACCTATCAGGTAGATCTGCAGCAAGGCCTGCCCAATCGGTGCTCTCAATGGTACGAGGACCCTACAACAAAATCTGGTAAGAAATCCCATTTTGCCTAACCCTAGATACTAGATGAAGGTGGACAAGATCTCACCGGACTGGTGACCGAGTCGCCACCTGACGAGCAAGAGCTGGATCCGGAATCACTCCATGAAACCATGGCCGCTTGCTTGCTTGGCGGCGGCGACCTGGACGGCGGCGACGAGCAGAGAGCAGAAGCAAGAAAAAAACAAAGAGGGAGTGAGCTGCGGGTTGTCTGGATCGGGGGGGGGGGGGGCAGAACGTGTGGTCTACTTTAATTAATTCAGCTGTTTTCGTGGGTAGTGCGGGTTGATTCACAGCAACGCCAGGGGGGTCTTTGCAAAATGTCACGCGCTGACCGGGTATGCACCCACACGTCCACATGGCGCTCTCTGATTCATCGGGACTAGATTTGCACATCTGAAGCAAGTTGAGGAACTGGGTAGGGTCAAATTTTAAATTGTAGGACTAAACTATCACATTCAGATTCTCACATTCAGAACAAGTTCTAGGACTCCTGTGCTTTAAACTCTTTTATTTTTAACAAACTTAAGAGTTCGAATTCACCTGTTCACCTGTTCTAGGACTAGATTTGCACATCCGATTCGAGCTGAGCCGAAGAACGCCCAATGGGACTCCTCCTTTTGACTAAAGCTGTCAGAGCCGCCTGGACCGAGTCCATGTGCACCAACCAAACCCCCCTTCTTTTCCATGGTCTCCATCCCCAGGTCGCTCACGGTCACGGGCAGAACCGCAAAGCCCTCCCCCGTACAGCCAGCCTGCCACACACAGAGTCACCGGCTCCTCCAGAAGCAAAATGCCCCTCCTGCCCCGACGCCTCGCCGTCGCCGTCGCCGTCGCGGCCCCCCTCCGCCGCCCCCTCTGCACGGCGGCCCCACGCCCTCCCTGGGCCATGGTGAACAGCCAGGCGGCGCTGGACGCGTCAGGGGCGCCGTCGCAGAGCGCGCGCGCGCTCGTCGACCTCAACACCACCCCGTGCGTCTCCCACCTCTCCGTCCCCGCTCGCCTCGTCGCCCCCCACGGCGACGACATGGGCTCCCTCGTGGGCATCGTCCGCGGCGCCAGCAGCGACGGCCTTCTCCTCCTCGACTTCATCGACGCCCGCCACCGCCCCTTGTGGCCACACGAATTCGCCGCGGCCCGCGGCGGCGTGGAACCGGAGGGCAAGCTCTTCGTCTGCAACCCTCTCAGCGGCCAGCTGGTCCGCCTCCCGGCCCCGGGCATGGATGTCCCCAAAATGGGAAGTACCTCTTTCGGCCTGCTCACCCAATCTCAAGGCTCACACGGCCCGCCGGATAGGTACGTGGTCGCTCAGCTCAGTAAAATCAGCCGCGGGGGAGGGGAGTGGCGCAGGGTCGTTCGCCGGTTTCTGTCCGAGACAGGGGAGTGGGACGAGCGGCCGCTGGTCGGGGAGTTAGAGATGGATCCTGGGCGGAGCATGATGATCAACCATGAGGTGCTGGCGTTCGGCGACCGGCTATGGTGGCTGGACGTGGCCTGGGGTGCCTGCTCCGTCGACCCCTTCAGCGACCGGCCGGAGCGCCGCTTCGCCGAGCTGCCGCGCTCCAGCGTGCAGCCTGTTTCTGATTCCCCGACGCTGAGCAGGTACCGACGCATGGGGGTCAGCGAGGGGAAGCTGCGCTACGTCCAAGTGTCCCATGGACCGAAGCACGACAAGTGGTGCGTGATCCTTTCGTTTTCGCTGGATGACGAGACCTACAGCTGGGCGCTGGATCACGGAGTTGAAATTACAGATCGGCACGACCCTTGCTATGTTCAAATTGCTGCCATAGATCCATTCAATGCCGACCTTGTGTACCTCCAACATGGTAGCGCTGTTATTGCCATGGACCTGGCTAAGGGGAAGGAGATTTGGAGGGGTTACCTGGCTAAGGAATTCGTCTTTCAGAAGTTGCTCCACTGTAGTCTTCTTGTACCGTGCGTGCTCCCAACATGGCTTGCCACAAGCAATATCCCTTCTGCAGGTAAATATAAGCTTCATACACTTGGTACTGAATCATTCAATCCAAATTTTACTGTCCTATAATCAGTTTGTTAGATTTCACAGGATTTTGTTTGTTAATATACACCAGTTGCATTTGTATTGAAGTTTCTGAAGGGTGTGATGATATCTTACACATTGGGGGTTTAATAATTCCAGATAGGCTCATATTTTCTGAATTATAAATTGGCCATTGTTAGCATTGCTTTTTAACCTTTTCAGGATATCAAAGGTGGAATCTGGCATTGCTAGAGAATCTGATGTATTTTATTGATTGCATTGGTTATCAGATTGTCTATGATGTTAAAAAATATTTTGCCGATCTAATTAATGTCAGCATATAGACATGGAATTGTCCTGTTAAATGCCTATATGTTGTTTTCCATTCAAGTCGTGATGTAACGATGCACATATATTGCTCTTGTTGCCCTGTGTCATTTCTATTCAAGTTCTTGTATCTATTAACTGAAGGAACCCTTTCAAGCAACAAGGCCGATTGCAAAAGGAAGACTTTGGCAGACATGCTGGTTCGCGTAGACAAATGCTAGACAAACTGAAACGTGACAACTAACTCATCTCCGGTACTCTCTCTCTCTCTTAAGTAACTCTTTCTTGTTTGGGTACCTTTCCTGTTCCGTTTGATTTTTTTGTCATATCATTTTCTTTCTTGTGGCATGATTCTGTATTTCTCCTACACTCCCCATAAAATGTGGTACTTGCACAAACAAAAAAGTATAGGTCATGTTTCCAAATCAGTATGTTGAACTGGTTATCTTAATTGTTCAATAGTTATACTCCATCATTGTTATCCTTAAATCGAACTTGTCAGGATTGTATGTACAGATCGTGCCTGATTGCATGACAGGAAACTTCCTTCTCTCCAATCATGCTGCACATATGATGCTTGAATATGTTGCGACTTGCAAGTTGCAACTAGTCAATGAAGCAGTACCATGGTGGCTGATTTGGCTTCTACTTCTTTTTTACTCTTAATCGCTGGTTCTGTCTTCAATGCTGGACTGCTACACATAGTAGTATTGCCTTGTCTGAAATACTACATATTACCCGGTCTGACTTATCCCAGACATAAAATTATGGGAAAGCTAAATGATGTATGCTTCTTCACCATGATAAGGATTTGTCTTTCATTAGTAATATCCTGAAATGTTATCAACAAATCATGACTGAACTGAAGCATGGTGCTTGCTATTTCTTACCAAGTGACCATACAGTATATTGACTTATCACCACAATTGCAATGCTATCCAGTAATCCTTCGACAGAAGTGTTCCCCAAGTATGTCATCACTAAACCTATCTCTGTTTACTACTTTTGTCTTGCAGATTCCTTAAATTTGACCAACAACAGAGTTGAGGGTGGTATCTGTGAGACAAGAGCTCTTATTTTAGGGAAATTCTGTGACAATTTTGGGCTTGTTCTTCCGGCTGATGCAATTCTTTTTGAAAGGACAGATGTTCTTACATATTTCGGAGAATTGTAGCTGCAAGAGACCATGCTTATGTTCTTTGTAAAAATGTTATTGCCCAAAGTGTTTTTTGTTCTGACTTGTTTTGCTTTGTATTCAACAAATTTGGGATATGCTTGATTGGATATTTGCATGCTGATGATGGGAAACTTATGAGCTCTCTTATCTTATTAAATGCTTCTGCATAACTGGAAAACGGACCTTTTATGTTAATTTGATAGTATTGGTTATCGCGGTATGTGTTGATGTAGAGCATACCTTTTATGTTGCTGTTACCTGCCATATCCAATATAAAGCAGAATTCATGTTAGAACTATTGTAGAGTGCATGTGTTCTAGATTGGATGACTGAAATATTCATCAGAAAAGTTTCTTTGATGAAGGGAAAATGTATGATATTTTGTACTCCCTCCGTCCCAAAATACTTGTCGGAGGAATGGATGTATCTAGACGCAATTTAGTTTCAAATACATCCATTTTCATTCATTTCTCCGACAAGTATTTCCGGACGGAGGGAGTAGTAGAAAACAGGAGGTGGCCTACTGTGAAAATTGTGTTAAAAGGTAAATTACAAACAACCTAAAAACTAGTGTTATACAAATCTGGCCAACCAGCTGCCTGCTGAGATCAGAATGGGATCTTTTCCTAAATTCATAGATCGAATATTGTGTTGATGAATGATGTTGTTATTAATATTATTATCATGCAATGCTGCCCATGGGTAACTTAGGTCACTATTGTAATCTGAAGCAGGAAATAAAAAGCATTACAATTGGCAAACCTAAACACTGCATTATAAACTGATACTCCAACAATGTTCCTTGCTAGCTCTAAACATTTCTCTCTGTAAAAGACAGCACTTCTCTCTTAAACTAGGTAGTAGACATGTTCATTATGATGATCTAATCACACACTTAAAACATCTAGTGCAAATTAAGCTAAAAGGAAATATGGACTACTGTTTTCTTAGTTCCTGGGCACAAGGCGCGGGCGCAGCGGATTGGCCATGACGGTGGTGAACTCGCGCTTCTCGGCGAAGTCCACCTCGTGGCCGGCCACCTCCTGCCACTCGAACTCCTTGACCATGTTGGCCACGAAGTACTCGAGGTGCAGCATGGCGATGCTCAGCCCGGCGCAGATCCTCCGCCCCACGCCGAACGGCATCATCTTGATCCCCTTGCTGCCGTACAGGTCCACCGCCGCCAGCTTGTCGCCGGCCTCCAGGAACCGCTCCGGCGCGAACTCCATGGCCTTCTCCCACGTGCCCTCGTCCCTGCCCATCTCCGCCACCATGAAGTTCACCGTCGTGCCCTTGGGGATCAGGTACCCGCCCACGTCCATGTCCTGCGCCGCCTTGTGCGGCAGCACGAAGTGCCCCGGCGGGTGCTTGCGCAGGCCCTCCAGGATCACCGCCTTGAGGTACGGCATGGTGGCCGCGTCGATCTTCTCCTCCGAGACCTCCTCCGCGCCGTCCTCCCCGCAGATGGCCTTGATCTCGTCGTAGAGCCTGTCCTGGACGGCCGGGTTCTTGACCAGCTCGGCCATGATCCACTGCAGCCCCGTGGAGGTGGTGTCGGTGCCGGCGTTGAGGAACTCGGAGCAGAGCGCTACGATCTCGTCGTCGGTGAGCGCGCGGTCGCCCTCCTCGGGGAGCGTGACGTCGAGCAGCGTGTCCACGTACGAGTGCTCGAACGTGGTCTCCTTGGCCGGCGATTGGCCCTCGCTGACCAGCCGCTTGTACTCCCGCCGCGCATGGATGAGCGGCACGAACAGCTCCCTCTGCCGCATCCGCAGGGCGTGCGCGACCCGGAGGCGGTCGCGGAAGAGGTGCTTGGTGACGGCCGGGAGGAAGAAGAAGACGGTGAGCTTCCTGGAGATGTAGAGCAGCCAGGCGCGCTCGGCCTCCTCGATGGCGCGCACCGCGGGCTCGTCCAGGCGCTCGCCGAAGCACATGAGCACGAGCAGGCAGAACATGGTGTACTGGAACGCCTCCATGACGTCGGGCGTGTCCTCCTCCCGCAGCTTCTCCATGAGCACGCGGCGCACCCAGGCGCGCGCCGGCGCGAACAGCCTGACGCGGCTGGGGTGGAGCGTCTCGGAGACGAGGTTGCGGCGCAGGAGCCGCCACACGGGCCCGTAGTTGGCGCGGGTGATGATGTTGTCGGTGACGCCGAGGAGCGAGCTGGTGGCGGCGCGCGGCCGGTCGGCCAGCGCCACGCCGGCGCCGACGAGGGCCTTGTGCGCGAGGTGCCGGTCGGCCACGAAGACGGACAGCCGCGAGCCGATCCGGAGCGTCACGATGGGGCCGTACTTCTTGAAGAGGCCCAGAAGGAGGGGCTCCACGTCGGACGCGGAGTTGCGCAGCCAGAGCAGGTTGCCGAACAGCGGCAACGCCGGCGGGCCCGGCGGGAGGCGGCGTCGGGCGGCGGCGTTGCGGAGCAGGACGAGGAGAGAGAGGAGGAGGAGGGCGCCGGCGATGAGGAGCGACGTCTCCATGGCGCGTAGATCGATCGGCTAGCTAGCTCTGGGTTTTGGGTTTTCGATGTCGTGGACTCGTGGTTCGGGTGGAGATGTACGAGATCTTTTATAGGCGGAGGCGGAGAGATGTACGTGGACGTCGTGGAGTTCGACGTTCGTGCGTGCAACTAATTGCCTTCCAGAAGGGTAAATCTTATCTGATGATGAATTCAATTCAAAGGTTGGATATGTCGGTTGTTTGATTTGATTTTGAAGAGTTGTGGTGGGTTTGGGTTCCTGGCAGAAATCTAGAAACCCAAATCTATCTCGTTCTTGAACGACAAGATGTAAAGGGCACGTCACAATCCAGTCATGTACGTAGATGCATTCCCGGAAAACAAATCAAAATAGGTATCTACATGCATTTGTATTTTGGTTTTTCTTATCTCTCCTTTTTTTTGCGGGGAGTTTTTTCCTATTTCTTACTGCTACTAGCTAATTCCCCGTGTGTTTCAGTGGGCGCATACATAATCTTATGCGGAGATTTGTGTGGATATTTTCTTTTCCTTTTATGCTTGATTAAGTCACTTAGATGTGCACTAACTAGATGTGCCCTAGACAAACCATATATCTAACACATATTCTAGATTTTGATAAGATTTAATTTGATTTTAGTATGGGTAGGGAATGCAAGGAAAGTTTTAATTTAGTTGAGATTTGATAGGATTTGATTTGATTTGGGTGTTTGTATGAGAAGAAAAGGAAAGTTTGGATTCAGTTGTGAATTTGGGAAGATTGATTTGATTGTGTTAATGCACCATGTGATTTTCTCTGGAACGTATTGATTTGGTTTAGATTATTTCAAGTTACTCTATGTATGTTGGTTTTAATTTTGTGCAGCATTGGTTGAGAGTACCAAAAAATCAACAAAAAATCAAGGACGGAGGGGGTCGTGTGGAGTAAAAATCGAGAAAGAACGTTGATTTGATTTAGGTATTTGTGGGAGGAAAAACCGAGGAAGGAGTAGTAGAGATATATCCTTTTCTGTTGGTTAGGTGGTTGGGAAAATAACCGGCCCCTTGCCCCCACTCGATCGAAGAACATTTCAGAACAACAACAACAACAACAACAACAACAACAACAACAACAACAACAACGAACAACGACAACGACTGTTGGCGCGGGCCCTGTGGGGATGTTGTACATCCCATTGAACGACCTAACTATGTCTGGCTCCACTTCATATGCAACCTTCTTCTGCTCCCTTGGCAAGCCCCAAATCCTTTCTACACTTGCTGTATCAACTGGTATCTTTCGTCCCCTATCTGGGATAACAAGCTGCAACAACTCTGGGTCATAACACTTCATGACAAACTTGACAAGATCTCCTTTCATTATTCTTGTGCCGATATCAAGCACGCCGCCAAAGCATATATCACCGATGGCATCCTTTTGTATATCCTCAAGGCCACTGTTTAGGACGAATAGTCTTGAAGGTGATGCCATGTTCCTCGGTGGTGGCCCACTGCTACCAATCTGCGTAAAAATATACAGAAGAATTCATATTAAAAAGAGGACAGAGGCTACAACTATATAAAACTGAGCAACCCACTATATTAAACCGAGCAACCCACTGTACTAAACTAAGCAAACTACACCATATTAAAAAGCGAGTTGTGTTTGCTAAAAACTGAGCAACTAGAACTATATTGAACTGCAACTGCTAGCACTAAAGTAGGCAACTGTTATACTGCTATTCTGCTGCTTATCCAAGATAAGAGTGTATACAAATGACATGGTGATTTTTGAAGAATCAACATTAAGGCAAAACACGGAAAAACAGCAAACAAGTATCAAAACCCCCAGGGCACAAAAAGCATTAGATATCAAAAAGGCATATAATGTCCCCGCCTCGAGCAACCACACATGTATCAAACCCTAGGAAAAAAATTGAGCATTACATATTTCAAAAAAAGACTAAAAAAACATCCCTTCTTTCAAGTTTTTCATAAAAAATACCTCGTGCCCGACTTTCTTCGCACGTTTCGGATACCTCCCTCCTTCATCACGAGGGCCGGAATCGGTGGCCCGTTTCCCCGCCTGACCACCCCGGGCACAATCGGTGGCCCATTTCCCTGCCCCACCACCCCTGACAGGATCCTCATTCGTTCACCTGCGCTTGCGTCCAACATTACTCCTTGCTGTTTGAGCCACCACCTCTTCTCCCTCATTTTCACCATCAGTTCTTCCTATAGTCCTTCTGCTTTTTCGTGCCATTCTGTAAAAAGAAATACACAAAAATGTCATGTTGATGAAAAAACACAAGTTCTGCTTGTAGACAAAAACAAGTGTGACGTCACTATCATTGGGAGGTGAATTGATCTCCATTTACTCCTACCTAGATATAACTCAACTGCTAAGTGCTAGTACCTGCAGAAGCAACTTGGTGCTGAAAACTAGGTTAGAATCCTCTGCAGTACTGTACGATGCTGTACAGTCACTGCCATGTGGGACCTGGCCCCACATGTCATCGACCCCTGAAAACTAGGCAACTACTCACTATTTTGTAGCAACAAAAAAAAGAGGTAAAACCAACAGATATTACTCCTCATCACAAAACAAGCACATGTTCATCTTCATCACATAGCTAGCCATCAAACAAACTATAAAACAGTGTTGTTGGATTCAACCAACCATAACAAAAATCTTCATCACCAATAATCCTAAAGTTGCCAGTTATTCGTGATGATATCTCATCTTCTATTGATAGTTACGATAAACAACAACTCGATGGTGAATTTAGGCAACTACATATTGTTTGTAGGCAACTTATAAGGATAAAAATGATAAATAACATCACTAAAATTGACCAACCACATGGTAGCAACTTGGTGGTCAAAAAATCTAGGCACATACAGCCTGTTTGGTACGCAAACTTCACTAATTTAAAGAACAGTAAAAATGATAACAACTTGGTGGTGGAATCTAGACACTTCGATAGGAAATGAGATGGCAATGGTGAAATTCGACCAACAACAAAAGCCATCTTCTCAGAAAACAGTGATGCTTAATGTTAAACAAAAGGCAATTGTTGTCCTATTTCGCTGCAACTGTGGATACTATGAAGTTTGATTGCCCCTCCCATCTCGCAAATTGCATGAAAAACTAAAGCAACTACCATCATATTTCTACACAACTGCATCCGGGGATTCGAGCAACATAAAAAAAATGAACCTATGCCGGTCGCCAGGATCCGGTCAGATGCATCCCCTTACCCCTGCCCCTTCGCCCTTTCAATTCACCTTCCCCCACCCCCGCCATGGCAACGCCGAGCCCGCAGACGCCATGGACGACCTACGTACCCGCCCCGTCACCCAAGCCCTAACGCTGCAAACGAACTCCCCACCAAATTTGGAGCGCAACCGGGGAGGAGAGGGGGTTTACCTCCGCCTGTAGCCGGCGACTCGTCGCGCTCGCGGACGGCCTCCGACACCAGTGACTCCGCGCGGGATCCACAACCACAGAACCTCACGCCGTGCATCGGTGCTAGAGGAGAGGAAGGAGAGGGAGAAGTTCGAATGAAAAGGAGGAACATGCGATGGGGGCAGTTTCGAACAAGCCAAGCAGACGGTGCGGACGGTTTCACCTGAATTAAAGCCCGGGCCCACCACTACACCGCACGTGATCTCGCCTTATCCCGAACGACACCTGGTCGGGACGGATTCCGCGCGGTCGGGGCGATCGGGCGCATCGGACGGCTCTCGCGCATGCGCTCGTGACGTCCATTGGCGCTAGGTTTTCTCCTCCGAACAGCGACGGCCGCATGCAGATCCAGCTCGCGTTCCTCCCCCGCCCCCCTCAGGCCTTGTTCGGTTACACCTCTTGTGAAGAGGATTGGAGGGGATTTGGGTGGATTTTGACTTGTAAGAGATTATATCCACCTCAAACCCTGCCAAACCCCTCCTAAATCCCTGTCAACCGAACAAGGCCTCATCGTGCTCCGCTTCCGCAACCCAACCTACCCGGCGCAGCGGCGTTCCCCTCCAACTCCTCCGGCAGCCTCCCCTTTCCTTTGCCCATGCCGGCGGATCGCAACCAACTGATCCGTGAGACCGTACGTGGCCAACAGTGTACGTGGAAATTCCAAGCCCAATCGTGCAACAATGGCGAAAAGACACAAAAACAATGCAACGAAAGCTGCTTCTCGTGTGGACAACGGTAAGCCCACCACTGTTATCAAAATCGATCCATGGAATCCTCCGTATCCCATGCACTGGGACGGCCGTTGTACTCCTGAGGAGTTTGTTCGTCGAAGAACATCCTTTCTGATCACCTCCAGAGCGTCCAACACGATCGTCCCGGACCGTACTCCTCCGGAGGCGAATTCTCAGTTCTACCATGGGGTGTACCCCCGCTTGCTGCCCGTCCTGGAGAAGGACAGCGTCCGTCGCTTCCTCCGTCTGTTCGCAGAGTGCCGGGACGACTGCATGACTTATGGCTCCATCATCATCCCAGAGGCCTTCAACCACATGGTCGTTGAGGACGCCCTGCGGTGCGCAAAGGTTGCCATGGAGGGCAAGGCTCCCGAGCTCGAAGGGCACCGCGCCAATCCCAACTACATGAACCAGTATGGCTACTTCCCCCTGCACGAAGCCGCGGAGAGGTTCTCTGTTGAGATGATCAGGCTGCTGCTCCGGCATGGCGACAATCTACTACTCCCCAAGGAGGATTCCAATTACCCGCCGCCGACAGATGCCGATGTCTACAGGATTATTCATCTTTTGTGCCTACCCGAGATGAAGATTTTCTTGGATACGACTCGACTGCTTGCTGCGCACACAGATAATCTAGTTGATGAGGTATGCAATTACATAAACGATGGAAAACTGTTGCAAACTGCAGTGTTGCTCCTGGCAGCTCAAGCACATATCCGTGTGGGGTGTCGCTGCAATGGTAAGAGTGTAGCTTATGGTTTTACTATAATCACCGCTCACATCGGTCAACACATCATTGACACAAAATTGGAGATGCTTCGAAGCAGGGAGCAACTGCTGGACCTGGAGGCGAAGTGTCAATATTTGTCATCTACATTGTTGCTTGTCAGAATAATTTCCCAAGCCGGTAAGGCTCTCGATTCATACATTCGGACGCACCAAGAGGTACCTCAAACAAAGGTCCTTGAACACGTTTCACAGATTCTCAGCGATCATGGGTTTTCCCCTACCGGAGAAGGTATCCGTATCGAGGACCTCTGTCCTTATAAATGGTGGCCGATGACCGATGGTGAGGCGCCTAAAACCCATGGGGTTGCTGTTGGAGCTGAGGCAGCTGCAGAGACGCCTCATCGGTATCCTGCAGATAAAAAGGCAGCTACAAGTAAACTTGGTCGACGTTGGCAGCATGAAAGCACATGGTACAATTTCTTCCCGTTTTGGAGATCGATGCTAGCACACCGACATCCCGTCAAGTTGAATCCAGTCTATGCACAAGATGGTGTTTTGCATCTGCCAGATTGTGAACCCATCCATAACAATGGAAGCAAGTTGCTCGGTGAGCTGTCTATGCCGGCAATGAGTAATGTACGTCTAATGGCAAGAAGAATCCCGCAGGTCTCAAGTATGAATCGACCCCGCAGACTATTTGGCACTGTTGCATTGAAGATTTTGAAGGTGCTAAAGAATGCATGAGTCGGTAGAGAGGTCTCCTCGGACAGTTAGCCTCAACTTTGTCATTCCGTGTCCAAGTGCCCTTGCTTGTAATTTTGTTGCTACATATACATGGCGTGATGCAAGCTTAATCAGTGCCATACAAATACCTTATATGCAACTGATCTGTACAGTATTTATAGTTAAAATGGGAAGTTACTTTCAGCTATGTTTCCAAGTCACTATGTCACTTGTCTTAATTCTCCAATACTTATGCTACAATACTACTGTTATCCTTAATTCCAACTGCTTTTGTTCAAATCACGCATGCTTAGTTACACATGGCTGTCAAAAAGATGATGCCGTTTTTAGTTTCTGGCTTGTGTTCTCAAACTGTGGCTAATTTACATCATGCTACAGCTTTAAGCGAATTAAGTTTGCTAACTGAATATGCTCTTTACAGTTTTTCAGTGCTTGACTGCTACTGTATATATGTAGAGTTGTAGTTACCCTGTCTGAACTACTCCATTACCTTGCCTGGTCTCTCTTATCCCAGACATAAAACTGGGACGGCTTTTCACCATGATAAGCTTTTGCCTTTCACTAGTCAACAAGAATGATATGAAGTACCCTGCTTGCTATGTCTTACCAAGTGAGCATGCTGTAAATTGACTTGTCACTGAAATTGAAATGCTATCCAACTAGTCCTTCAGCAGAAATATGTTACCCAAGTACATCAACACCAACAATATTTCTGTTTATTATTGCCTGGCAGATTCCTTAAATTTGACCAATTACAAAATTGAAGGTGGCACCTGAAAGACATGAGCTCTCATATTTTTGAAACGATATAGTTCTATTTGAAATGAATGGATGTTCTATATATTTCAAACTTGGTTAGGTTCAAGGTTTTGGATCCCAGAGAAGCAAAAAAAAATCTCATGGGGCATCAAGATCGGTGACCGAAAAATACCGGATGGTTATGGGAGAATCATTTTGAATGAATTTGAATCAGGCTAAAATTAGTCCAAAATTTATTCAAATTTAAAATTTTAAGTTTTTTTTTTTGCTCAGTAAGGCAATTTATTGTGGGGTACTGCGATTTGCGCTTACCGCGCGATAACCGTTTTTTTCGCTTGGTACACAAAACCTTGTTTAGGTGTGGACCTACTGAATAGGAAACCACATTTCGACAACCATATTTCGCCGACAATTTTGATGGATCAGTCTCAGAAATGCAATGTTACTTGCAGCACATCATCTGCTCATATTCTTTGTAAAATGCCAACCTAACTATTTCGTTTTGTTCCATTTTGCTTTGTACTCCCTTCGTGTGTCAAAAAATGTCTTACATTATGAGACGGAGTAGTAATAATCAAAACTGTGCTTGATTAGATTATTTTGACACATGAGGTATTTGCATGCTGATGAAGAGACATCAATGAAACCACCACCCCTCCTCCCCCCCCCCCCACCCAAAAAAAGGCTTAGGGTTCCTCTGCCTCCCGCCAGCGCTGTTGCCAGTTCGCCTCGTCTCCGGTGGCCTTAGGGCCATAGCGGCGCGGTGGATCCCGACCCTTGTCGGCGGGGGGGTTCTTTTTTTAGATGCTGGTTCGAGTTTTGTTTGGGTTTGTGTCTAGACGGTGGCAGCTCCCTGAAAATGGAACAAGGTTCTTCCCGCCTAGCCCCCTCCCCGGTTATGCGTCTAACATCGTTGGTGGGCGTGCGGAGGTGTGTCTACGGCGGATTTGTCCTTGGTGAATTTGCTCGTATTTGGTCGTAGTTCGTCTATATTCGTGTGTCTTCATGTTGGATTCTTTCTATCTACGCTACTCTTTAAAACGGCGGCGGTTGATATTGTGGTGCGCTGGTTCTATGGAGCTTTAGCACGACAAGTTCCCGACTGTCTACTATAACAAGTTTTAGCCGGCTCCGGCGAGGGAGAGGCGCTGAAGGCAACACGCCTTCAGCTTGCTTCAGTGCTTGTAGCCGTTGCTATGTGGTCTATAGATCTGGATGTGATTTTTATTATTTCTGATATTATTTGTACTACCATGGTTGAAGATAAAAAGGTAGGAAGTTTTCTCGAAAAAAAAAAGAAGAAGAAGAGAAGTCAATGAACCTTATTTATCTTATTAGTTAGATTTTTGAAAGAAAGGATGCCTCCCTGATTTCAATAATGAAATCATTAGAAGTTCCTTACATAGCCATGTCCCTGAGGGCAAAAAGTAAAAAAAAAAATTGATCCGCACAATCCAGAGCAAGCTCATCATAGCTAAGGATACAAAACGAAAATGAATGACATGCATGTTAATTATGAATTACCTCCGTCAGGGTTTTCAAGTCCCGTAAGCACCGGACAGACATACCATATTTATAAAGCCAATGTCTCGACTGTTATGCAAAAGGTGAAAAGGCTTCAAGGAAGAGAGAGAAAAGGTAATCATGCTCCAGAGAGAGAGAGAGAGTACTACTCTGCATGCATGCACTAATTGCCTTGTTTAGAGAGGACATGCATGCCGCGCTGGCTGGGGCTCTGCTAGTAAATCTCGTGCGGTGCAATAGATTCTACATTGATACGTGTTTCTGTCGAGGGGACTTGAAAACCCGGACGGAGGTAGTACCGATTACCACGGTGCATATAAAAAATATCCTTTGAAATGCAGGGCGTAGCAATTTTATTTTATTTTGAAATGTGCTACAACATACCATTTTTTACTGTAGCAACTTGCGGGTGTCTACAAATTATGCGGAAGTAAATTTCGGTTTCTTCCGTTTTCCAGTCATGGAGCGATTCCCGTTTGTTTCGAAGCAACGTTGCTGCTCTGCAGAACGGAGGTGGCGTGACCGAGGGACCGGTCACGCGGAGCAAATTCGAACAGACAGCTCGGTCAAAACTCAAAAGAAGGAGAGGGAGATGCCGAAAACGTCAGCCAGGACGGGACGGACAGTCGCTGACCACAGCAGTCCTCGCGTGAACCCAACCCCCAACCCCCCCCCCCCCCCCCCCCCCCCCGCACTCGGCGCGCTCCCAGTCCAAAAACCCTCCTCCACTCCACTCTCTAGGCCGTACGTCCCGCCACCACCCCACCGGCACCGAGCCGCCCCACCCCCACCCGCAGCAGAATGCTCCGCCGCATGCCCGGCGCCGCGGCCGTCGCGGCCGGCCTCCGCCGCTCCCTCTGCACGGCGCGCACCCGCTCGCGCCCGCCGTGGGCCCTCATCCAGCGCGCGTCGGTGGACGAGTCCGGGGCGCCGGCGCCGGGCGTGACCTTCCGCGCTGTCGACTGCGAGCCCCCGTCCGTCGCCGGCCTCACCTTCCCCGCCCACCTCGTCCACCCGCGCCGCCCCGGGGCCGGCGACGGCGGCTTCGTCTCGGGCCAGGTCGCCGCCGCCAGCGGCGACGGCCTCCTCCTCGTGCGCTTCTGCCACGCCCGCCTCGACGCCCACGCCCTCGGCGGCCTCTACGCCCTCCCCCTGCCGTCCCAGATGCGCTGCCTCTCCTGGGCCGGCACGGACGTGGACCCGGAGGTGGTCCGCTTCGACTGCAACCCGCTCACCGGCGAGCTCTACCGCCTCCCGGACCTCGACGGCACCAAGAGGACGTCCGCCTGCCGCCACCTCGGCCTCCTCACCCAGTCCCAGGCCGGCGACGGGCCGCCTGACAGGTACGCGGTGGCAGAGATGTTTACTGACGGAGGCCAGGAAGAGGATGAGGGGGGCTTCGTCATGCGCCGGTTCCTCTCGGAGACGGGGAAGTGGGACATGGTGGCCGGCTTGCCGTCCCCGCTGCCCGCTGGGCGGAAGATGGACATCGACAACGCCGTGGTGGCCTTCGGCGACCGCCTGTGGTGGATCGACGAGAGCTGGGGCGCCATCTCCGTGGACCCCCTCAGCGACCGTCCGGAGCTCCGGTTCGTCGAGCTGCCAAGAAGCAGCGTTCTCCCCGACCTGGATGGCCTGGTGTTGAAGACATTGATGAACGAAAATATATAATAGAACACCTGCACCCAGGCCCTCCCTATCTAGCCATCCATTCTGCGCTTCGCGATTCGTGCAAACACATTTTTCTTTTTTGTTTCTCTTGCATAAAACATGTTTTGAAGTTCAAACCTTTGCAGCGCGGCAAAGCTTTCTATCTAGAATCTAGGATAAATCTTTCAGATTTTTTGGTCAAAAATAAATATACAAAAAATGATTTTTAAATCTAAAAAAACATTTTTTGTATATTTATTTTTGACCAAAAAATCTGAAAGATTTATCCTAGATTCTAGATAGAAAGCTTTGCCACGCTGCAAAGGTTTGAACTTCAAAACATGTTTTATGCGAGAGAAACAAAAAAGAGAAAATTTCAGATAGAAAGTTAGTTGTGTTGCACAGATCTTAAAGCAATTTTGGACAGCTAGGATAGCAGGGCCCGGGTGCAGCTGTTCTAAAAATCCACGTCCCATTGATGAAGACATTGGGCAGCCACCGGCGCATGGGGGTCAGCGAGGGGAAGATGCGCTACATTGAGGTCTCCATGGAGAAGCCGTATGTGATCAGCTTGTTCTCGCTCGACGACGGGGGCAGCTCCTGGACGCTGGACTATGAGACGGCGTTTGCTCCAATTTGGGATGATGCACTCCTCTGTTCGGCACCCTTGGAGCAAATGCTGACAATTGGCGCCATCAACCCACTGAAAGCTAACATCGTGTACCTTGCCTGCGGCGACAAAATTCTAGGCGTCGATATGGTTACTAAGAAGATAACTGGGATTTCTGGTCTAGCTATAGCTGTACCAGATCTCCCCCTACTACCATGTGTGCTCCCAACGTGGCTGGAATCGAGCCAAATTCCATCTGCAGGTAACATTCACATTTGCTTGAGTCCTGGAAGTGGTGAAAGCAAGAATACTAGTATCACTATACAACTGTTAGATTGGTCCATTGGATACATTTCATTTTAACTTGTCTTGTGAAATTATGTGCTTGGAGCCTTGGAGGTTCATGCAGAATCCTCCCCATGCACAGATTGTGCTATAGAATTTAGGAAAAGTGGGGGGAAATTGAGGTGAATTTGAGGGAGCTCAGGGAGGGTAGTGTTTGGAGTCTTTTTGTTGTGATCCACCAATACTAGAAACAAAATAAGCGTAGATAGGAAGAATAGGCAGTGGATGGAATATAGCTCAAGTGAAAGGCTGAGTATGTTCTAGTCTGTTCATCTCCTGGTTCTGCTGCCCTTTAAACCTCACCAGAACGTGCCACCTCTTATCCTAGTAGCAGCTACGTCGCATGGCCCTTGTGACTTCCCTTTTTGTTACTTTTGTTGCCTTTATATATATGGAGAAAATATCAGCCTATCATCTTTGTGTTGAGTTGTGGTACCTGCTGCATCCTCTTCTCAGTATCGGAATCATGTCTGTGCCTTCCGCTCACGCACAACCAAGACATGCCTCCCCAATAATTGCTGCTGGGAGCTAGATGGCATCTTGCCGTTCACACCTTCCCTCTCAATGCTGTTCCATGGAGCTTGCGTGCCGCCTTATATTATCATTTCAGTGGTTTTTCTACATTTCTAATATTCTATACCAGCGCATTGTTGTTCGTATCCCTGTTTCTGAAATTTTCATGCCACCACATCCATATTGTGTATCAGGGCAGACTAGGGAACATGTTCATTTATTTACTTGTTTGATTAGATATTTGTATGTCTATATGCATTTTATTCATCCATAATTACTGTAATCTGTGCAATATCTCAATTCTCCTTTGCCATTTCTAGTCGTTGACGCTATGCAGAGAAATGTATAAGGTGTTGTTTAAGTTCTTGCTTTCATTGTTGCAGGTTGGAGCAAGAAAAACACCCGTAAAAGTGAGGTATCGCCAAACACTGTCAAAAGGGAGAATTTGCATGTCGAAATAGAACTGTTGAAATGAAGTGCACCGGCTAATCTTTCTTATGGTACTTTCTCATAACTAGCTCTCCTTGTTTCACCCCCTCCGTTCCAAAATAAGTGTCGTGATTTTAGCTTATTTTGAAGAGGGAGTATTATTCATCACAGCCCAAATCCTATTGTGGATTTGTGGTGCACTTTTCTGATTCACCAGACATGACTTATTATTACAAAGTTAAAACTTGGAGTGTGAAACATCAAAGGGGTTATGCATGATCCATTGTTTTTCATCATTAATATATTATTAACACCTACTGATCTTATGATCTTGCCTAAACTTGCTGCTTGTTCTTGCTACTGTTGAAGTATATGTGGATTGCCCAACTTTCTCCATGAGTTTGGACCTTTTGGCTCTACTACTCTTGGGGTTCAAATCTCGCTTCAACGGAATTTAAAGGGGGTGTTGAAGTATAGGTGGATTACCCAACCTTGGGTTCACCCCTTTCTATCCACGTTTAGGCCTTATCATGTCATGCATTAGAGGGGGTGTTGAAGTATAGGTGGATTGCCCAACCTTCTCTAACTGTTTTGGACTTTTGGTCTTCTGGTTAGTGCATGAAACTTAATAGCTAACTTTGTCATAAGACCATGTCATGATTTTGGCTGCAACAGTGAGTAAACAAAGCATGTTTGCAGTCTGCAGATGGCATCTCATTTTGTAATTGCTCTAAAGCAGTATCAACTGGAATCTGTTTGTGCTGTTGTGTACTTCTGAACTCATGTTTGTGTTTATGTGTGTTTATATTGAGCCCATGAAGAAACTAAAGGAACAAAAATCTTTTGTTTATGTCAGGTGTTCTCTCCATGCCAGTATTTTGATGTCTCTAGTATGCAAAAAATTTCAGAATCATGACACAGATCTCAACGAAACTCATGTTTATATTTTGGTTTGCAGGTTACTCCAAATTGTCAGATCAGAGTTATTTTGGAGGTTTAGGAAACTAATGGTGGTACTTTTCTGAAATCTCATTTTGGGGGGAATTCCTTGAGAAGTTTGGGTATATTAGGATTTGCTGATGCACTTCCTCAATCACAGTTCGGGCAAAAAACTGTGGCGAGAAGTTTGTCATATTTTGGCTTTACTTGTGCGCTGTTGAATTCAGTACAATGGTTGATTCCTTCGCCAATTCGACATGTAACAGAAGTTAATGATAACATGACGCAACGTGCCCTCTTAACTTCAAATGAATTAATATCTTTTGGAAGTTAGAATTCTGGATCATTATGCTAGACTGATCTGGAATCTGAAATCTTGTTTTTAACTTGAGAATGCTTACTTTGAACTGAATGAATGGGCGGGGCTTGTAAGCTTAAACCAATGTGCTCTGGCATTGTTATGGAATGATGATTGGAATCTGGGGATAAGCTTCATCCTGGGCATTGGCATGTACCTCAATTGGTATTTTGGAGTGGTTTAAATATGTTGTGAACTGTGGCTGTTCTTGGAGTGTGCATGCCAGTTTTTTTTTCCTTTTCAGTTAGGATGCCTTGAGGACGAGCTGCAGAGATGGTACATGTCGACTGTACATGCTTTAGGATGAAAACCCTGCTTTAACATTCTGATTTTGTTTTCTACATAATCGCAGTTTGGCGAATTGATTTTCCAATACGTTCAACTAGAGATTCTGATGATCCACAAGTCAAAACTCTTTTTTTTTCTTCTTTTTTATACTTGGCCAACTGAAAATTTGTAGAGTTTGGGAGGAGGATGACTTGGGGCCACTATTGGTCCTTTTTTTTTGCGGGTAAAACTATTGGTCCTAGTAGTGAGCAAACTCCTCTTTCTCTTGGCCTAGAAAATTTTGAATGTAAATGATGAGGGTGCCAAGTGTCGAGGGAAAGTCATACGTCTGTATCCTTGTGACGTGTATTACCGTATTTTCTGTATATGCGTTGGCCTGGGGAGCCATACTTGAGCGACTGACCTAGCAAGGCTTTTTTTGTATGGTAATACGTGTCTCATTCATATCATAAAGATTAAAGTACAAGTCACGTAAGGACCGACATGACAAAACTGAAAAGCTAGCAAAACATCTCTGAGCTTGACACCAACGCCCATCACCTGCCTCCGGCACCACGACAGCAGCCACCGCAGAAAAGAATGATGGATCACCTCCTCACCCGAGCTCGATGCGGCTCCATCGCTGGTATGCAGCTTTGCGGATCTCCAAGGTGGCTCACCAAAAGTGAAGCCCTTACCGTTGAACGAATCAGACCGGGGCAACACCCTGGACACGCCATCGAACTCCAGATCTGGCACCCCACCGCGACTAAGACGTCGCAGAAGAAAACCATACCTGCCATCCACGAACCACGAACCCAGCACATGTTCCGTCTTCCAGATGTCATCGATGCAGACCACAATCTGCATCCGCTCCTGGACTACCTCCCAAACTCCGCGCCGACGCTGGAGCAAACGTCGTCGCAACGGCGGAGCCCGAGGACACATGTCCATCACGAGGATGCCGCCGCCGCTACGCCATCCTTGCTTGAACAGACTGATTTCCAAATCCATCCCCAACCATAGGACCGATGGCCTTGTCAAGGAAGGATCCGAAGAATCTTTATTCAGCACTGTCATCGTTGCCGCCGAAACGAAGACGATGAACAGCCTAAAAATCTAAACTACGAGAGAGTAAAAATGATCCACATGCGTGGATCCGGCGGCCCCCTCACCACTAACGACCGAGGTCGCCGCCGGAGGGGAGCCGCCGGAGGACGGCGCTGGAAGATTGGTCTCCTGGCGGCGGCTAGGGTTCCAGCGTCAGGGACAGGAGAACCCCGAGTTTTATTTATATCGCACGTTTCTCGAGAGGAACACGTATTCAACATGGCAAACCTAATCGACATAGAGAAGAAGAAAACAAAGGCGCATCATGGCAAAAAAATCGACTTATAGAAGGACGAAAGAAAAGGCTCATCTGGGAAGTAACCATGCACATCTTGGATCCCACCAACACATACGTGGGTTGTGAGACTACCTCCGCCCTTAGCCTGAGGGCAATACTCACGTGTTGCAATTGCCATGAACATAAGAGACATTGTAGAATGGTCTTTAAGCTGAAGTTAAAAACTATTCTTACAATCTCGTGAATTATGGTGGAATCTTGGAGCACCCAGGGTTACCCTAATGATGAGTAGTTATGGAGATGAAGGATAATGTAGCGGCGGCTGTGGAGGAGTGGGTGACGAATGGATCTCGACCTTGTCTGTGAACTTGCTCCCGGATTTCTCTCACCCCCCCTCCCATTCCTCTGAATATCACCGGTGCTCTCGATTACGGTTGGGGACAGGGGCTGTTCCCAATCCCGAGGCTTGAACCTAGGTAAAATCACTTTGTCATCTTCATCACCGACGAGATCCCTTTAGATACCACCCTTCTCTGTACGGTAGTTCACGACTACATATAGCTCGTAAGATCGGCGTAAAATTATTCATCGACACAAAAGGGTGTCTACTAACTTATCCTAGAGCCTAGACATTTGAATAATTATCCTAAAATTTTATTTCCAAGATTTTTTATGAGGTTTTCATCCACATTTAATTTGGTTGGTTTCTATTCAAATTTTTAGTTTGAAAAAACTTATATAGGAGTTGGGGTTGATATATTTACCAGTGGTCATAAGATAGCTTAAGAAAGCTTGGGTTAAAATTTAGACCCTGATATCCTCCACACGTTTTAGGTGGGGAGAACATCGCCCACACGTGTGGTACCAGCAATCGACCCACCGAATGAGGAATATCCTATTTGCCGCTCGTTGCGTCAAACTGCCGGCGCTTCGCACAGGCGAGGGACCGAGCAGCGACGTAACGGGCTAGCCCGTTTAACTGTTCCAGCACTCCCGGTTTTGGGAACCTTCTAGAGGTTCCCAGCTGTTTTTTTTCGGTTTGGGGAACCTTTCTAGAAGGTTCCTGAACCGGTTTTTTATTTTTCTTTCTTTTTCTATTTCTTTTTCTTTTTCTTTTCTTTTTTCTTTTTTGTCTTTCAAGTTTATGTTTTCTCTCTCAATAAAATGTTCGAGCTTTTACATAAATGTTCAAAATTTGAAAAATCTTCATGTTTTCAAATTTTGTTCATAAATTCAAAAACTGTATGCATTTATCAAAAAATGTTCGGAATTTTCAAAAAATATTTTGAGTTAACAAAATTGTTCAGAATGTTTTTGTTCAAAATTTTGACAACTTTAAAAAAAATGTTCGCAATTTCAAAAACTGTTTCCGTTTCAAAAATTGTTTGCAATTTTCCAAAAATGTTCATGAATTTGTGAATATATTCGTTTTAGATTTTCTTCACGTATTCAACTTTTGCTCACGTATTAAAAAAATGTTCAATTTTGAAATTTGTTTGGAATTTTTAAAATTGTTTTCTCTTTCTAACTTTGGTCTAAAAATGTTCTTGTTTCCTTTTTGGTTTCTTTTTTCGTTTTTTTTCAATTTTTTTTGAAAAAAGTTCAGGTTTCAAAAATTGTACTTAACCTTAAAAATTGTTCCCACTTTCAAAAAATCTTCATTTTTTTAAAAATGGCCGCATTGTCCAAAATTGTTCATAAATTCAAAGAATGTTCGCATTTTAAACAAAATGTTGTGGGATTTAAAAAATATTCCCTTTTTAAAAAATGTTCGTATTTGCCTTTTTTGGTTTTCTTTTCTATTTGGAATTTTCAATAAATGTGTTCACTAATTTGAAAAGAAATCATGTTTTTGACAATTTGTTCGCGAACTCAAAATATGTTCGAGGAATTTGAAAAAATGTTCTCATTTCTAAATTTTGTTTCATATATTTGAAAATGTTCTGTAATTTCAAAAAAAGTTCCAGCCTTTTCAATTTTGTTCACATACTCAAAAAAGGGTCATGTTTTCTGAATTTTCTGAAAAAGTGTGTTTTGAACAAATTATTCATAATTTCCAAAAAAAATCATGTTTAGAAAAAAATGTTCATGATTTCAAAAAAATGTCCCTGATTTTTAGAAAATGTCATAGTTTTTCGGAAAATTGTTCCAAATTTGGAAAGTGTTTGTGTTTGCCAGAACATTCCATTTTTTGAAAAAAGAAACTACTTTTGAAATTTCTAAAGTAATTCGGATCTGCAAAGCGTGTCTAGTTCTTTATGTTTGATGCTAAGTTATGAGCACAGATGAGTGCAAGGTGAGCTGGTAGGAACACATCATCTTGATCTCTCGATCCTGTGGTCGAATCCCCGGTATCGCAGTATTTTTTGAGCAATGCTCGTTCATGTTGATCGCCATCTTCATGGGCCGGCCCAGTCGGGGACGCTCCTGTGCGAAGCCGCAGCAACTTGACGCAGAAAGCGTCACATAGGAGTTCCCACCGAACGAGTCATTCGATACTAGCGATCATCCCACCGAAATACCACAGCCCAAACGCTCTACCCATCGGCCCCTAGAGGCCTTTTCCCTGTAAAATAAAGCCCAGTAAAAGAAAAGCCCAGATTTATACTACACTTGCCATTATCCATAAAAATAAAAAACTGGGCTTTCACAGCAGAATCTGGGCTTTATAAAAATACATTTGTCATATTTCGCCATGGCAGAAAAACTACATTTGCTACTGTCTAGAAAAAGTAAATTTGCCGTGGCAGAAAAAATAGAAAGTAGAAATTTGCCATGAGCTTTTAAAAATAAAGTTGTCGTGTATGTTATAGTAAAAATGCCATTGCAATGCAGGAAGATTAGCCATGCCAGGAAATGAAGGTAAATATGCCGTGGGATAAAAATAAATTTTGCCATGGATGAAAAACAAACGAAAATTGATATGGTTCAGAAAAAGTGAAAAAATGCCATGTTGTATGAACTACATTTGCCTGGTCCATAAAATTAAAAGGTGCCAGGCACACATAGAAAAGAGGTATTTTTGCCTTGTTGCGAAGAAATAAACTCACCATGGTGTAAAAATAAGAAGATATAAAAAAGTGTCAGCTCATGGCAAAATAGGAGTAGTAATTGCCATGGCAATTTTGTAGTCTATGAAAAACTGGGTGAAGATTGACATGGTCCATTAAAGAATTTTTTTCCCATAATACAACCAAAAACAATTACCATGGTCCATAAAATGAAAATTGGTCATGGTATAAGAAGAAAACGTTTGCCATTACCCAAGAAAAATCGCCATGGTCAATAACATGAAATTGTCATGGTGCATAAAGCAGATTTGCTATAGTTTATAATTAAAAGAAGTTTGACATCATCTTGAAAAAACAAAAAACGTGCTATGGCATAGTGAATTTGCTGTGGGACATCTAGTGAATTTGCCATGGCAAATTCACTAACAATTTTTTGACATCATTGAGAAAAAAGTAACTTGCCATAGCCATTAACGTGAATTTGCCATGGGGCATCTAATTAATTTGCCATGGCAAAAAATGAAACAAGTTTGACATCATCTTGAAAAAACAAAAAACTTTCCATGGGCATTAAAGTGAATTTGCCGTGGGACATCTAGTGAATTTGCCATGACAAATCACCAACAATTTTTTGACATCATCGAGAAAAAAGAAACTTGCCATGGGTATTAAAGTGAACTTGCCATGGGTATTAAAGTGAATTTGCCATGGCAAATCACTAACAGTTTTTTTTAATTTTTTTTGTGGGGTACACAATTATATTTAAATGTATAACATAAAATGCATATTTATGATTTTAATCCACCAACATAAAATTGATCGTGAGATGCATAATTAAGGAATTGATAGATAATTGGTACTTAAAAAAATGAAAACCAAAATCAAAGTTTCAGATGTGAAGCTCAAGTCAACATGAAGAAAGTGAAAATAAACAAGAAACCAGGGGGTCACCTTGTATATAAACAAACCAAGGATCATCATAAGGGAAATTTTATCAACCATCGATTGCAAAGTTGGAGATGAAGCGCATAAAATTCCATTCATCAGACCGCAGCGTGCAGCCATATACAAAAACATGCTTCCAACCAAACACATAGAGTGAGCAATTTAGGAACGAAACTGTAGATTTTTTGAGGGAACAAACCTATGTCTTCTTTATTAGGCCCAAACACATAGATTTATTTTCTCTTGTGGATTGGTGAGGTACGGAAATCTGAGAGCACATATTTTTTAATTATTAGGGAACATAAAAATTAGGCTGGATGTTTCTATTTTTCTGCAAATTTCAAGCCTAATTCTTCTTTTTCTGGTTAACTAGTCAGTTTTTTAGTTGTTAACCCATCATTTACTTTTAGTCAATAATAGATAGATATGTTTATCTGTTCTTTTATTACGTGATAGGTTTGCACAAGACACCTGGGTATCTTTGTCACAAAATGTCCAAAGTTATCTATTTAAAGAACACATTTGTGCAAAAAATATTTTTGTCCTCGAGATATGCAGGTTTTTTTTTTGCGGAAAGCTTTTGAACTATTCATTTTCAATGATAACAGACAACAAATATCAAATATAATAAAAAATTACGTCCATTTCCGACGACTATAAGCACCGAAGCGGTCCGAAGGCGCGCTGCCATCACCCCCCCCCCCCCCCCCCGCCCCCCCTCCCCTCGCCAGAGACAGGTAAAAGTTGTTGTAGTTAGCAATTAAAAAGTCATCATGTTAAGGCCTCATAGGACCAGTGCACTAGAACAGTAACCACCACCAAGAGGAGTAGATCAGAAGTATCACATCTGAAGACACACGAACATAGACGAACAAAGACTGGATCTGAGCAAATCCAGCAATGATAACCATAGGTAGAATCATGCGAGATCTATCCGAGAAACACCTCCACAAACCCTCTAACGATGTTGAGCGAAACACCAGGACAAGGGCTATGTGAGGAGAACTCTTTTTTCCATCTTTAGCCTTCAGGGAGCCGCTGCCATCTTGCCTACTTAAGTACGACACAAACCCTACCAAAACTCAAAAAAATATATTCTAAAAATGAAGTCCTCGCGTCGGCGAGAGTCGAGATCCTCCGCGACCCCATGACCCTAAGGCCATAAGAGACGAGGGCAAATCAGCGACGCCGTCGATGGGAGACAAAAACCCTAGTCCCATGTTCCCTTGGAAGGAGAGGCGTGTGTTCTCTGTTACCAATATGCATGTGTTAAAAAGGTGTAAACCTAATTTTTCTGAATTGTCTAAGTAATTAATGTTTTTTATCATCAAAACTTTATTCCTCAAGCAATGGCCATAAAGTTTACAGTTCGAGGCAAAATAAAATCAAGGCATTAGGGCATCTCTAGCCGTTGGCCCCCCAGGAGGGGCAAAAAATCGCCCCCTGGGGGCGCACCGGCGCTAAACCGCGCACTGGGGGCGTGATGCCCCCCAGTCGCGGCGCCCACGGTTAGTCAAAAAAGTCAAATACGGCGCAAAAACGACTCAAATTTAACGCAAACATCGGCGAGTTCGTTCAAACTTAAACATATTTTACAAAAAAAGAAAAAAACTACCGCGGGCTACCCCCGCCGTCTCCCTCGCCGCCCGCCTCGCCGCCCGCCCACGCGGTTCTACATGCCGAGGAGGCTGTAGAACCGCGTGTAGTCACCGCCGTCGTCGTCATCGTCGTCGTCGTCGTCGCCCCCCCCCCCCCCCCGCCTATGCCTCCGCCCTCCCTGCTGCATCCCTCCCCCAGTTGGCGTGGCGGGTTGGACGGTCCGGGGGCGTCGTCGTCGTCGTTGTCGAGGACCACGACGCCATGCTCGTCCTCGCGCCCACGCTTGCGGGCGGCGATCTCCTTCAGGGCCCGGCGCTGCCGGACCATCTCGTCGCGGAGGTAGTCGTCCCGCGCCCACCGCATGGCGTCCTCGTCGAAGAAGCCGCGCCGGGCTATCTCCTTGTACTCCGCGGGGAAGCCGGGCTCCGGCTTGGGCTCGACGAGGACGAAGCAGCCGTTGGGTGGAGAGGCGTTGGCGCCGATGCGGACGCCGGAGCTGCGGGTGCGCACGCTGACCGGCGTGCCCTGGGGCTCCGGCTTGACGGGGCGGAGGCAGGGCAAGCCGCCGGACGAGGAGGAGGACCCCCCGGTCTCCATGCGTCTCGGGGTCCAGGAGCTTCCCCGGCGGCGTGAGAAGGAAGGGGGAGCAGGGTACTCGAGGCGCGGCGTGTTGCCGCCCTCGATGTACTCGAGGACGGCCTCCAACGTGCGCCCGGGCACGCCCCACCACCGACGCCGGCCGGCGGCGTTGAGCCTGCCGGAGGGCACGACGCCGTTGGTGGCCTCGAGCTGCTGGGCGTGACGGCAACGGAAGTAAGGGTCCCAGAGCGGGCTGTCGGGGACGTACCGTGGCCCCTCCCCCGCCGCACGCGGCAGGTTCGAGCGGATGCGTGCGATCTCCGCACGTCGCGCCGCGCCGGTGGGTACCGGGGGCACCGGCACGCCGCCCGCGCTGATCCTCCACGCCCCGGGCACCCGCAAGTCCGGCGGGACCGGGTACTCGGCCTCGTAAAGGAAGCGAGCCTCGTCTTCATGAAGATGGCGGCGGCCGAAGCCGTTTGCCGCCGCGCCGTCGCCTGGGAAGCGCTCGGCCATGGGTGTGAACTGGAGACGGAGAAAGAGAGAAGAGGAGAGGGAGGAACGACGACGGCGGGAGAGTGTGAGTCGCCGAGTGCGCCGGGGCGCGTCATATATAGGCCGAGGCGCGCGTGCCACCGTGTCTACGCGTGGCGGGCGAGGGAGGGCGAGGGACGCGCGTCGTCCGGTCTTCACTGCGCCGCCCATGAGGCATCAATGGTGCAGGCTGACCGGCGCGGCAGCTTTGGCATTGATTCACCGCGGGAAACGAGGCGATGAGGACGACGAAGGGCCGAGAAGAGAGCCGTGTCGCTGACGCGGCGGGCCCGCGCCTTTTTCGTGCCAAAACAGTTCGCCCGGCGCCCCCGGGCGTCCCCCAGCGTCCCGGGTTCGGGCTGGGTCCGCCGACGCTGTTTTCGGCACAATCCGGCGAAAATCGGGCTCCTGGGAACGCGACTGGGCCGTTTTTTCGGAGCCGGCGCGAAAAAAACGCCTGGGGAGACCTTTCTGGGGACGCGACTGGAGATGCCCTTAGAGTCCCAATACTCAGATAAGCTAACTCTAACACAATGTTTTTCTAGACTATCAGCAACAAGATTTGCATCCCCACATCAATGAAGATAATCAATGCTTGAAAACTCCAACGCCAGGAGAGGAGCATCTGTAATGATCGGTGTGTTTGGACCCACATGTCCCTCCGGATTCGAAATTGCATTCAAGGCCCTCCTGCTATCCGGTCCGATTTTATGACAACTTTAGTGTAGCTGATGTTAGCTGCTGGATTCGAAATGCATAACCAATGTTTCAGCATAAAATGACGCGTCAACGTTGATTTCAACATGCTCTCTATTTGGTTTCTTCCACACATGCTCAGATTTTCAGATAGGCTGGTTCGGTGTATTGTACAAAAAACACGCTGCATAATTATGTACATATATCTACTGTAATATCATTCGTCATGATAAAAGGAAACTTTTCATGTGAAATTCAGAAATAATTGTACTCCGTCCGTCTAGGTGTGTAAGTCATTTTACGAAAATCAAATAATCCCAAAACACTTAGGCGCGATGCATTAAATTCTATCTCGTTTCTTGTTTCTTAACATATCAACCAATAAGAGATGTGGGGTGTGCATGCTTTTAATGACTTAAGACTACCAAACACGACATGCAGTGGTTAGTTCATTGCATGCAATACTATTAATTGGCAAATGAACATTAAGTTCTCTCGTTTTCTCCTCCTTTTTGGTCACGGTGCACAACCTAAGATCACTTACTCACCTAGACGGAGGGAGTAGTTAATAGCTACATGTGTCAAAGTGCTAACAAACCAAATAATTCCATGCATGGCGGGGATTTGTAGCTTAACCACGGATGATATACCCCCAAAAATCACGGATAGTATCAATTTAATAATACCATTGCAACCTTTTTATTTACTTCCGTGTTTTAATTATGCTATATATGGCATATTTTCGTCGTTGAATCAAGAGCGACGAGGTTAGCCCCGGCCGAACGGCATTACCCATACATGTTGCCTATATAAGCAAGCCTGCCGTGTTCCCTCGCCGTGGTCGACGAGGTGGTGCTCAATGGCAATGGCAATGGCGCCCGTAGCACTTGCACTCTGCGTGTGTACCACCGTCCTCCTCTCCACTCCACCATCCGCCCAATCCTACACCGGCCACCCATCCTCCCCTCCCAGCCCGAGCCCCGCAGCGGCAGAGCCGACGTCGTCCCCGGAGTACAAGACGTACATCATCCTGCTCAAGCCTCGAGCGGACGCCCAGGTCATGGACGACGAAGCGCGCCAGGGCTGGTACCGATCCTTCCTCCCCGACGACGTGACCGCCCACGGCGAGCCGCGGCTCCTCCACTCGTACAACACAACACCATCTTCCACGGATTCGCCGCCTTGCTGACGGAGGAGGAGCTGGAGGCCACATCCAGGAAACCCGGCTTCGGGTGCTGGTTCCCGGACGAGATGATGTACCCCGCGACGACCCGCTCGCCCGAGTTCCTCGGCCTGAGGAAGGACGCCGGCTTGTGGTCGAAATCTAGCTACGGCAAAGGGATCATCATCAGGGTGATCAACTCCGGCATCGAGTCGCGCCATCCCTCGTTCGACGACGCCGGCATGTCGCCACCGCCCGCCAGGTGGAAGGGCACGTGCACGGGCTTGGTCAGGCCCGTCCGGTGCAACAACAAGCTCATTGGCGTCAGGTCCTTCGTGGACTACAACCCTGCCGACGTGACCGGCCACGGCATGCACGTGGCGTCGATTGCGGCGGGCAACTTCGTCGCCAACGCCTCGTCTTCCCACGGACTGGCCGCTGGGACGGCCGCCGGGATCGCTCCCGGCGCACACCTGGCCGTGTACAAGGCCTGCAGACCTAGTGGGTGCCTCCGTTCGAATATAATTCGCCCAAAATTTAAAAAATGACCGCGCGCTAACGGGAGAGAATGAGCGGCCGCTCTTTCTTGCCATGCATGAGTTGTTTTTTGTATGCTAGTATATGTTGTTATTAGTATTTAATGTGTTCACACTGATTAGTCCAATTTAAAAGAAACAGCTTCACGTACAATTATTTTAGTTTTCCGAATTTTTAAAAAGCCATATTTTTCAAACTGCGCGTCGGAATTCAGATCCGTCTTCACTGTTGAATTCTTTGCGACGAGATCTTTGAAACTAGATCCCCATAAGTATGTTTTGACGAAATTTTTTTGATGCCAACTTTGGGGCTATATTGTGCAACTTCAGTACTGCTTTGTGCAACTTTAGTACTACATGATGTAATTTTTTTCAAACCCAACTTTTTGAAGCTGCATCCACAATAGTTGTAGTTGCACACATAATAGTTCTAGTTGGCACATGCATGGCCACATAGTTGCACAATCTGGTCCGCATAGTTGCATATGAATTGTCATAGCTTGTAATGTAGTCTAGTTGCACACTTATTGATGTTTAGTTGGCTTGTAACGTAGTCTAATTGCACACAAATTGATGTTTAGTTGGCAGGAAGACTAGTTGCACACACATATGCTTAGTTGGCTTGTAATATAGTCTAGTTGCACACATATTGATGTTTAGTTGGCAGAACACTAGTTGCACACGCATTGATATTTAGTTGGCAGGACTAGTTACACACACATATACTCAGTTGACGCGGCAATATAGTCTAGTTGCACAATGCAATACTTTAGTTGCACCATATAGCACCAAAGTTGGCATAAAAAAAATTCATCGAAACATACCCATGCGGGATCTAGTTTCGAAGATCTCGTCGCGATGAATCCAAAGGTGAAAACGGATCTGAATTCCAACATGTGGTTTAAAATTTATGACTTTTTAAAGATTTAAGAGGCGAAAATAAATGTGTTTCACAGACTAGTCTGTATGCTTTTAATGCTAACAAAAACATCCACTAACTGACAAAAAAATACACACTAGGTAATTGCTATTTATAAATTATTAGGGAACCAAAACTTGCAATTTTAGGTCGGCCGCTCGCAAAGTGTAGCGAGCAGCCGGCCGCTCACTAGACCGGTCCTATAATTCGTGCGATTGACACGGCGGTGAGCGATGGGGTCGACGTGATCAACATCTCCCTCGGCCGTAAACCGGGACTACCACTCGGAAGGGACGTTGTGGCCATTGGCGCATTTCGCGCGGTGGCCAAGGGTGTCGTCTTCGTGACTTCTGCTGGCAACGACGGCCCCGACCTGTCCACCGTCAAGAACGAATCGCCGTGGAAGATCACAGTGGGCGTCGGGTCGGTGGATCGGAGCCTCTTCGCCGACCTTGTGCTAAAGTCGGGCGAGCTGGTCGAAGGAGAGGCGCTGGTGCAGGGGTCCAACTCGACCGCCTACCAACCCCTCCACTATCCCGACGATGGTAACATGTGCAAGAAGGTGAGTGCCGACCGCATGAGGGGCCACATCGTGATATGCGACGATGCGTTGGTTAACGTTGACACTCAGGCCCGCATCATCAAAAATCTCTACGACAATGGCGCAGCTCAAGTCGTGCTCATCGGTCTGGAGAAAGCTGGTTTCACCTTGGGCTTCAGGGAGTATGGCTCTTCCATCGTGTAGGAGCCCGCCGCCATCGGCCGCAAGCTCAAGGACAATACTACAGCAAGTACCCGGATTCTGCGACGCAGGTGTTATTCAAGGGCACGCAGCTCGGCGTCGGCCCGTCGCCCACGGTCATCTACTTCTCCGGCCGTGGGCCGAGCCGCGGCAACCAACACATTGTGAAGCCCGACATCCTGGCGCCGGGGCTCAACATCCTCGCCGCCGCCACGGAGAGCCCAAACCGGGGGCCTTTCAGATTCAAGTCCGGGATGTCGATGGCGGCGCTACACATCAGTGGCGTCGTCACCCTTCTCAAGAGCGTGCACCCGGACTGGTCGCCGGCGGCCATCAGGTCAGCCATAATCACCACGGCCGATGATGTGGACAACGAGATGATGTGGACAACGAGGGCAGCCGGACCATGAATGAGAAGCACGAGCCGGCGAGTGCCTTCGCTGTAGGCGCGGGCACGTCAACGCCACGCGGGCCGTCGACCCGGGGCTGGTCTATGATCTGGAGGTCAGAGACTACGCCGGGTACATTTGCCATCTTTTCGCCAAGCTCGACGATGATGACGACTACGACGATGACGACGAATACGCCATGCAAGACATCATCCAGGACTTGAACTTGAATTGCAAGACCGTGCCCCCTGTGTCGGACGTCGACCTCAACTACCCGAGCATCGTGGTGCCGGCGAACACCACGGTGCGGCGAACGCTAACCAACGTGGGCCGACGGGAGAGTAGCACTAGTAGATAAACCGCCATTAGTCCCGGTTGGTAAGGGCCTTTTGTTCCGGTTCCTGAACCGGGACTAAAGGGTCGTTACTAATGCCCTGGCCCTTTAGTCCCGGTTCAGTCCAGAACCGGGAATGATGGGCCTCCACGTGGCCGGTGCGCCGAGCCCACGCAGGAGGGCCTTTGGTCCCGGTTGGTGGCACCAACCGGGACCAATAGGCTGTGGTTTTTGTTTTTTTTTGAAAGGAGGGGTGGTTGTGGGTTTCGGGGGGTTAATTTAGGTGTTTCATATATTGTGTTAGCTAGCTAATTAATAAAGAGAAGTGTCCTCTCTTATGTCCGTGCTTGGTCGACGCTACGTACTATACATAGAGAGGCTCTCGACACGCTAGCTAGTAAGAAAATGAAGGAAACCATTAAGTACAGAAGTTCGTCATGCATACGAGAGAAGTGATCGATCGACCTCTCCTTCTCCGAGAGATTGGTCGAACAACAAGTTTTCGTATTATCTATCCGACGCTACTGGATACATACATATACAATATATAAGATCTCTTACAATCCCCTAGCAATTGAATCAACTTCCACATGGTATTCTCCGGCTTTATTGATGACGTGGTCAAGAAAGAATCCCGCCAATTCCTCTTGAATTGCTTTCATGCGATCTTGTTCTAGGAGTTCATCCTGCATCTGCCACGTCTAATTTGAAGAAGGGGGTTAATATATATATATGAATGAAACTCAACAGAAATGCTGGTGTAATAAAATGAAATTGTGAATATTATTGCTTACGCACTTCATATTGTCTTTTAGAGTAGCCCCGCTTATTTTGCAAAGTCGCGTTGTAGATGAACTCGCACACATAGTATCCACAGAAATTATTCCCTTGTTGCTGCCACAAGCACTTTACGAGAAATAGAGGTCAATCAAACTGATAATGAAGCATTATAAATGGCATTGATGAAAGTATAGCTATAGAATCAACGGGAGATGCGCGCAACTAGCTAGCCAGTAGTACTTACTTTCGGGTATGTATATCGCAGCTCCTTCGGCAGTCCCGGAGCTTCTGCGGTGAACTGTTTCCAAACCCTGCAAGACAAAGAAAATAATTATTATTACTTGAGATATCAGGAAATGAACAAAAAGTTGTCGATATGGTGCGATAATGATCGGTTGAACTTACTTGTTGAGCAATTTAGTCATGTCCACATAGGTTTCGGGATCTTTTCGTCTCGAGTCTAAGACGGTTACTAGTCCCCGCTCAAGCTTAATCTCCAGAAGAACATAGTGGAAGCTGCACACGCATGCATAACTCCTCAATTACATCACTATAACCTCGCTCGAGTAATAAGGGAAACCGAATATGCACACGACAGTAACACTCACTTGAAGTTGTAAGGAAAGAGTATTAAATCTTTGTTTTGATTTTTGATCAACGATTGTAGCAAGTTGGCCTCGGCCTCTTCGGCGTGCTTTTTAACCTGAATTCATCTATGATATTTGTGTTAATGAACCCAATATCATACATTTCTTGTTTTCTGCGCTCGACGATCTTCAATCTGCATAATATAGTGAGGATAATTAATTATAAATACATGCAATGAAAGAGCTGAGCTATATATAGAGACTTAATGACAGAAATAGTACTTACAGACAGTAGCAAAAGGCCGTTAATTTATCGAGGGCCTTTTGATTGAAGAACTCGAAGAACTCCTCAAATGGAACAGGCAACAGATCAGTTCCAACGAGGTCGTGCTCCTCTTTAATTCTCAGAAACAAAGTATTCATCCCCCCAGACTCTCTACAGGTTTTCATGTACCAATTATGGAATCTTCGCATCATCGTTGTTAGAGATTTTTCATCTTTGATGAGAGCCTTCCCGTACTCGTATCTGTGTTCGTCCACCTCCATGAAATCAAAATTTACATCGTCAGGCAGGTAATCTGCAAGATTGCTATAACCGGGCACCGTCCCGGAGCATTAGCGACGATGTCATCGCTAGACACATTGAGTGGGGGGCACAATTGATTTGCTTGTTCGCCGAGCTGGGCAATTTTTTTTCTTAGCTGCTCGTTCATTTAACCTTCGATCACTGACAGTACTTCCCGACCGCTCCGCTGCGAGATATGCCTGTTCAGTAATGCGCTCATAGTTGATTCTCGGTGGAGACTTTGGTGGTTTCCTCAGGGCATCGATAGTGCGCTTTGCTTTCACCGGATCTACCTTCTCCTCCGGAGGTGGATGTCTCTTTGCTTTCAACCCTTTAAAGAAGTCCTCCACTTCGGTCCGCACGATCTTCGCGTTTTCCTCCTCGGTCCTTTTGTACGGTAACTTCTCTAGAGGCTTGAGAGAAGGACCGTATCTGTATTGCCTCCCGCCTCTGCTGGCTGTACTGCTAGATGCCGGAGCAGACGGAGCGGCTGTGGCATCTGTCTTCTTTCGTGCTTGCTTAAGAGGCGGAGGAGAAGGACTACGACACGCCGGAGCAGCCGGGGCAGCGGCGGGTCTCTTCCGCCCTTGCTGGCTGCTACCTCTTGAGCACTGCGTTGGATTTCCCCGAAGAGGAGAGGATGATGCAGTAAAGTAGCGTAAGTATTTCCCTCAGTTTTTGAGAACCAAGGTATCAATCCAGTAGGAGACCACGCACAAGTCCCTCATACCTACACAAAACGATAGCAACTCGCAACCAACGTTTAGGGGTTGTCAATCCCTTCACGATCACTTACGAGAGTGAGATCTGATAGATAATATTTTTGGTATTTTTGATAGATAGATGCAAAGTAAAAAGGTAAAAGGCAAAGTAAAAACAAGGCAAGTAAATAAAGTGATAGAGATTGATATGATGAGAATAGACCCGGGGCCCATAGGTTTCACTAGTGGCTTCTCTCGAGAGCATAAGTATTCTACGGTGGGTGAACAAATTACTGTTGAGCAATTGACAGAATTGAGCATAGTTATGAACATATCTAGGCAATGATCATGTATATAGGCATCACGTCCAAAAAAAGTAGATCGAAACGATTCTGCATCTACTACTATTACTCCACTCATCGACCGCTATACAACATGCATCTAGAGTATTAAGTAAAAACAAAGTAACGCTTTAAGCAAGATGAAATGACGTAGAGGGATAAATTCATGCAATATGATAAAAACCCCATCTTGTTATCCTCGATGGCAACAATGCAATACGTGCCTTGCAACCCCTTCTGTCACTGGGTAAGGACACTGCAAGATCGAACCCAAAGTTAAGCACTTCTCCCATTGCAAGAACTACCAATCTAGTTGGCCAAACAAAAAAGGGTAATTCGAAGAGACTTGCAAAGATAAGTCAATCATACATAAAAGAATTCGGAGAAGAATCAAATATTTTCCATAGATAATCTGAATCATAAACCCACAATTCATCGGTCTCAACAAACACACCGCAAAAAGAAGATTACATCGAATAGTTCTCCACAAGAGAGGGGGAGAACCTTGTATTGAGATCCAAAAAGAGAGAAGAAGCCATGTAGCTACTAGCTATGGACCCGAAGGTCTGAAGTAAACTACTCACACTTCATCGGAGGGGCTATGGTGATGATGTAGAAGCCCTCCGTGGTAGATGCCCCCTCCGGCGGAGCTCCGGAACAGGCCCCAAGATGGGATCTCGTGGATAAAGTTGCGGTGGTGGAATTAGGTTTTTGGCTCCTGTCCTGATCATTCGGGGATACATAGGTATATATAGGAGGAAGGAGTACGTCGGTGGAGCGTCGAGGGGCCCACGAGGTAGGGGGGCGCCCTCCACCCTCGTGACCGCCTCTGGCACTTCTTGGAGTAGGGTCCAAGTCTCCTGGATCACGTTCGGTTGGAAAATCACGATCCCGAAGGTTTCATTCCGTTTGGACTCCGTTTGATATTCTGTTTCTTCGAAATACTGAAAAAGGCAAAAAACAGCAATTCTGGGCTGGGTCTCCGGTTAATAGGTTAGTCCCAAAAGTAATATAAAAGTGGAAAATAAAGCCCAATATAGTCCAAAACAGTAGATAAAGTAGCATGGAGCAATCAAAAATTATAGATATGTTGGAGACGTATCAAGCATCCCCAAGCTTAATTCCTGCTCGTCCTCGAGTAGGTAAGTGATAAAAAAGAATTTTTGATGCGGAGTGATACTTTGGCATAATTTCAATGTAAAACTTCTTAATTGTGGCATGAATATTCAGATCCGAAAGATTCAAGACAAAAGTTCATATTGACAGAAAAATAATAATACTTCAAGCATACTAATCGAAGCAATCATGTCTTCTCAAAATAACATGGCAAAAGAAAGTTCATCCCTACAAAATCATATAGTTAGGCTATGCTTCATTTTCGTCACACAAAGATGTTCCCAACTTCTATACCCCCGATGACAAGCCAAGCAAATAATCTCAAACTTTTTCAACCTTCACGCAACACATGAGCGCGAGCCATGGATATAACACTATGGGTGGAATAGAATATGATGATGGGGATTGTGTGGAGAAGACAAAAAAGGAGAAAGTCTCACGTTGATGAGGCTAATCAACGGGCTATGGAGATGCCCATCAATTGATGTCAACATGAGGAGTAGGGATTGCCATGCAACGGATGCACTAGAACTATGAATGCTCAACAAAAGAAAACTAGTGGGTGTGCATCCAACTTACTTGCTCATGAAGACCTAGGGCATTTGAGGAAGCCCATCGTAGGAATATACAAGCCAGGTTCTATAATGAAAAATTCCCACTAGTATAAAAAAACAACTTATGAGACTCACTACATGAAGAACAAGGTGCTACTTTGAAGCACAATATATGAGACTCAATACATGAAGAACAAGGTGCTACTTTGAAGCACAAGTGTGGAAAAAGAGATAGTAGCATTGCCCTTTTCTTTTCTATTTTTTGGGCCTTTCTTTTTTTGGCCTTTCTCTCTCTCTCTCTTTTTATTTTTTTTATTTGGGCAATGCTCTAATAATGATGATCATCACACTTCTATTGATTACGACATAAGGATTACAACTCGAAACTTAGAACAAGATATGACTCTATATGAATGCCTCCGGCGGTGTACCGGGATGGTGCAATGAATCAAGAGTGACATGTATGAAAAATAATGCATGGTGGATTTGCCACAAATACGATGTCAACTACATGATCATGCAATGGCAATATGACAAAATTAATGTATGTCATGATGATGATGAAAGTTGCATGGCAATATATCTCGGAATGGCTATGGAAATGCCATAATAGGTAGGTATGGTGGCTGTTTTGAGGAAGATATAAGGAGGTTTATGTGTGATAGAGCGTATCGTATCATGGAGTTTGGATGCACCGGCGAAGTTTGCACCAACTCTCAAGGTGAGAAAGGGCAATGCACGGTACCGAAGAGGCTAGCAATGGCGGAAAGGTGAGAGTGCGTATAATCCATGGACTCAACATTAATCAAAAGAACTCATATACTTATTGCAAAAATTTAGAAGTCATCAAAAATCACGTACTATGCGCATGCTCCTAGGGGGATAGATTGGTAGGAAAAGACCATCGCTCGTCCCCGACCGGCACTCATAAGGATGCACAAGCCAGGTACACTTCATGTTTCAAATTTGTTACACAACTTTAACCATACGTGCATGCTACGGGACTTGCAAACTTCAACACAAGTATTTCTCAAATTCATAATCACCCAACTAGCACGACTTTGATATTATCACCTCCATATCTCAAAACAATTATCAAGCATCAAACTTATCTTAGTATTCAATTCACTCAAAAGAAAGGTTCACATATCTTGAACACCAAGTATATTAACATTAAGCAAATTACCATGCTATTAACGACTCTCAAAATAATCTAAGTGAAGCATGAGAGATCAATAGTTTCTTCAAAACAAATCCACCACCATGCTCTAAAGGATATAAGTGAAGCACTAGAGCAAAAGTTATCACGCTCAAAAGATATAAGTGAAGTACTATGAGCAAAACTATCAAGCTCAAAAGATATAAGTGAAGCACATAGAGTATTCTAACAAATTCTAATTCATGTATGGCTCTCTCAAAAGGTGTGTACATCAAGGATAATTGTGGTAAACTAACAAGCAAAGACGCAAATATTACAAGACGCTCCAAGCAAAACACATAACATGTGGTGAATAAAAATATAGCTCCAAGTAAATTACCGATGGAAGTGGACGAAAGAGGGGATGCCTTCCGGGGCATCCCCAAGCTTTGACTTTTTGGTGTCCTTGGATTATCTTGGGGGTGCCATGGGAATCCCCAAGCTTAGGCTCTTTCCACTCCTTGTTACATAATCCATCAAAAGAATTCATCCAAAACTTGAAAACTTCACAACACAAAACTCAACAGAAATCTCGTGAGCTCCGTTAGAGAAAGAAAACAAAAGACTACTTCAAGGTACTGTAATGAACTCATTATTTATTTATATTGGTATTAAACCTACTGTATTACAACTTCTCTATGGTTTATAAACTATTTTACTAGCCATAGATTCATCAAAATAAGCAAACAACAGACGAAAAACAGAATCTGTCAAAAACAGAACAGTCTGTAGCAATCTGTAACTAACGCAAACTTATGGAACTCTAAAAATTCTACCAAAATGGGAAGTCCTGGAAAAAATTTTTATTGAACATCAGCAAAAAAATCAATGCAAAAGCACGTTCCTGTGATTTAACAAAATTATATTCGTGCGCGCAAAGTTTCTGTTTTTTCAGCAGAATCAAATCAACTATCATCGTAGGTTATCCTATAGGTTCTACTTGGCACAAACATTAATTAAAAGACAAAACCACATCTAAACAGAGGCTATATGGATTATTTATTCCTAAACAGAAGCAAAAACAAAAAACACAAAATAAAATTGGGTTGCCTCCCAACAAGCGCTATCGTTTAACGCCCCTAGCTAGGCATAAAAGCGAGGATAGATATAGGTATTGCCATGTTTGGTAGGCAATTCTTCAATGAGGCATCTACCTCCTTTAGAATTTCCTTTCTTTCTAGTAATTGTCAAATTTTCAGGCAAAAGATCGAAAAATTCATCTATAGCAAATGGTTCCTTAATGATGGTAAAAAGATTGGGATGAACACTTATAGATTTAAGATCCGCGGTTTCCGTACTAGATGATTCACCCTTATTCTTAGGAACATACATAAGCTTAGTATGTTTAGTAGAAGAACTTGGAGTGTTTTGTATGGAAGAAAAAGTGGTTCCCAAGTTAGTGATGATACCCTCAAGTTTATCGATTCTTGTAGAGTCTAGATTTATTTTTTCATTAACTATGGGTTCTTTTTCTTTAATATTTTTCAAAGTCATTCCTACCTTAGATCCATATTGGGTAATTTGATTGTGGATCTTTTTATCAAGATTTTCAATTGATTCAACGGTAGCAACTTTATTTTCAATGGTTTCAAGCCTTTGCATAACATGCTCCAAAGTTTACGTAGTTCCATTAATCAAAAGGGGTGGTGAGCCAAATATATCTATTAAAGCATTATAAGAATCAAAAGTATGGCTACCCAGAAAATTCCCTCCGGTAATGGTATCAAGGATATATCTATACCAAGGAGTGATGCCCGGATAATTAAGCTACAGTAATCCCTTGTTAATGGTGCCATGTCATCACATTGTTGTTGCTACTCCTCACTTGATCCTAATCACCACTTTAATTCAAATCCAAGGTTAAAGTCAAAAATTCTAATTTGTCAAACATGAAAACAAAAACGTTTGAGATGTTGCAATTTTTCACTAAATAATTGTCGTGTAGAAACCAACATCATTGGACTCGCTAGTTAATCCCTAGTAATATCGGAAGTTCTCCAACAACTCCTAAATTAGCCTTTCTCAAATAAACAAATGTTTATGTTTTTCCAAACCACTTGAAATCTTGGGTGCTAGCTCAAAACTTTGGCTACTATTTATGTGACAAGTTTTGGAGTCAACAAAACTTATTTGATACTTTTTTTATACAAAATGTGGAGAAAGTTACAAAACAAAAAAAATAAATAAAGAAAAAGGAGAGAGGCCCCCTCTCCCTGTGGGCCTCGGCCCAGCTGGCCTTGGACCAACCAGGCCGGCCCACCCCGCACCTCCCTGGCCTATATGGCCCCCCTTGCCACCCGAAACCCTAACCGATCCCCACTCCCCCCACTCGCTTCCCCCCACGCCTCTCACCCTTCCCCCCGATCTGGATCGAGGCAGCACTCCGCCCCTCCCCCGCTCGATCTGGGCACCTGCCCGTGCTCAGGGGCCCGACCCCTCGCCCCCCGCCGCCGGCACCCATCCCGAAGCGGTGCCTGACCCGCCATCCGCCGCCCGGAGATCCCCACCTCGCCGGACGCCTCGCAGCTCCTTCCTCGCGCCCCCGTCGCCTCTTCCTCATCAGCTGACGCCTGCCGACGCCGCGCCCGTCGCTCGTCACCGCACCATCGTCGACCATCGCCGCCCCAAGCTTCGGCGCCTCCTCGAGGTTGCTTTAGCACATCTACAGGGCCTCGTGAGCCCCCGCTCCCTTTTCTTCCTCTTCACCGTCGGTTTCGGCCCTTAGCGCGCCTCCCGCTTGTACCCGTAGCTCCGTCGCCGTCGGACATGGTCCCATCCATCGATCCCGCGCGTCCCTGCCAGCCAGCCCACGCATCGGGCTTCCCCTGCCCGCACCGCGCCTGCTGCGCCCCGCCGCTCCCCACGTGCCGGCACTGCCCCGCTGCGCCCGTTATGACCCGCCTCTTCGCCCCTGCGTTGCCTCCGCCGGCCGCCGCTCGACGGCCAACTCTCGCTGTGGCCAGCCGTGCCATGGCCTCGGCAGCCCTGCTGGGCGAGCAACCGCCCAGGGCCAGCGCCCGAACCCCAGTCTCGTTCGCGCGATAACCGCCCCGAGTTGGCCCAGGGCCTATGACGACCGGGCCCCACACCCCTGTTTCCAAAAAAAATGCAATAAAATATTTTAATAAAACAATTAATTAATTAGTTAAGTAGTTAATTAACTTAATTAATTAAACTTAATTAGCCTAAGCACATAGTTTAGTTAACTAAACTGTTAGAGTAGACAAACATTCAATGACAGGGGGGTCCCACCCCTGTTGACCAGTCAAACGTTGACTGGTCAACTGGATCCCCCTGGCCCACCTGTCAGCCACTGAGTACACTTTTGTGTACACTCTGCTGGGTGCGCCTAGCAATTTAGCTTTTATTTTCGAATTAAAATAATTTCATAATATTGTTTAAAAACTTTGAAAAATCATAGTAAATTAATTGTATCTCGGATCGAAAAACTTTGTACATGAAAGTTGCTCAGAACGACGAGACAAATATGGATACGCGGTCCGTTTGTCTGCCACACGTCTCTAGCATAGCGAACCTGCAAACTTTCCCCTCCGGTTCATCTGCCTAACAGACGTCCGGAACCGGGAAAACTTTCCCTGATGTTTCCCCCCTTCGCCAGTAACGCCTAGCACTGCGTTATAACACCTCTAGCCCCTCTTATAATCATGTTGCGCATATGTTTGCGTTTATTTACTGTTTCTTCCCCCTCTTCTCTCCGGTAGACCCCGAGACCGCTGCTGATCCTGCTGAGATCGACTACGTCGACGACGACCCTCCTTCTTGTCTGAGCAACCAGGCAAGGCCCCCCTTTGATCATCCCGATATCGCCCATTCTATACTCTCATGCTTGCATTAGATTTTGCTACAGTTATTGTTTGCTCCTATTTTGATGCAGAGCCTGTTTTTGTACCTGCTATTGTTACCTACCTGCTTATCCTAAAGTGCTCAGTATAGGTTGGTTAGTGATCCATCAGTGACCCCACTTGTCCTTGTTGCCCCTGCTTCATCTTCGATACCTCGATCGACGTGATCGATGACAAGAGCCCGACACCTCACATCACATCACGCCCCTTTAGTTGCTCGACTCTGCAGAGCTACTATCGAGTGCCGAGGGTGATCCCTCATAACACACTCCTGATGATAATTCTGTAGTGTAGCTATTCGGTCGTGGTCATCGAGGGTGATTTCCTCTTTCACCATTCCCGATACGGCTCTGTCGTTCAACACCTCAAGTGTGAACCTCGAGGGTGGTCCCTCTTACGTTCACCTTGATGATTACATTGAGTGGAATCCACCGGGGTGATTCCTCGGGTTTTCCCCTTGATGTCTGGACACACAGTTACCTTGACTTTGACTTGAGACCTTGGTGGAAGTCGGGCGGGCCCGGAGAGCACCCGCAAGATGGTTACGTGGCATGGCCGGGCATTCTAGGCCCTTGTCGTAAGTCCACGAGACGGGGCGACAGGGTCACTTTCGATCGTGAGTCTCTGCTCGTCTCCACAAGCTAATAATACACTATGGTTTGGGTATTTGTTCTGAGTTGGCCTTTGGCCTTTATGCACCAACCACCACATGAGAATAGTTATGGGCCTCGACGTCGTGGTATCAGCCGAAGCTTTGTCAGACGTCCAGTTCAGCAGTGGGGCACGGCTGGGCCGACACCATCCTGTAGTGGTGGAGCCTGGACCCGCCCCGTATGCAACGATCCGGAGTGCAACGGGCGATGGGCCCAGACCCCGGAGTGCTTAGGATGTAGACCGGCGGGGACCTCTCTGCCGAGCCTAGGTAGGGCTGCGACGTGTTGATCTTCCGAGGTCGGGCATTGACCCTAGAAAGGTGTGTCCGGCCAACGTGATCGAGCGTGTTGGCGAACGTGGTGCACCCCTGCAGGGAAGATTATCTATTAATAGCCGTGTCCACGATAACGGACGTTCAGACTTATATCCTGATCTTATACCACTAGTCCAGTACAAATGGATACTTGAGATATGTGGCTCTGGGATTGCTTTCTCGCGGGGAGTCAAGGAAGGATCTCTGGGCATTAATGTTACAACATGCTTGTTAAATATAAACTGCTATTCTTTACTCTTCTACATGCTGCAAGATGCTCGAAGCTGCGTGAAGATGCTAGTCTTTGATAGGCTAGGTCTTCCCCCTTATTCTGGCATTCTGCAGTTCAGTCCACAGATACAAACCTTCCATTTGATACCAATGCATACTTAGTATAGATCTGATGCTTGCGAGTACTTTGGATGAGTACTCACGGTTGCTTTGCTACCCCCTTTTCCCCCTTCTTTCTTCTTCCCGGTTGATGCAACCAGATGGTGGATCCCTGGAGCCAGATGCCACCGCCGATGGACGCTGCTACGTGAAGACCGCCGACGACCAGGAGTAGTTAGGAGGTCCCAGGCAGGAGGCCTTGCCTCTTCGATCGTTGTTGCTTTTGTGCTAGCCTTCTTAAGGCATCTTTGTTTAACTTATGTCTGTACTCAAGGAAGGATCTCTGGGCATTAATGTTACAACATGCTTGTTAAATATAAACTGCTATTCTTTACTCTTCTACATGCTGCAAGATGCTCGAAGCTGCATGAAGATGCTAGTCTTTGATAGGCTAGGTCTTCCCCCTTATTCTGGCATTCTGCAGTTCAGTCCACAGATACAAACCTTCCATTTGATACCAATGCATACTTAGTATAGATTTGATGCTTGCGAGTACTTTGGATGAGTACTCACGGTTGCTTTGCTACCCCCTTTTCCCCCTTCTTTCTTCTTCCCGGTTGATGCAACCAGATGGTGGATCCCTGGAGCCAGATGCCACCGCCGATGGACGCTGCTACGTGAAGACCGCCGACGACCAGGAGTAGTTAGGAGGTCCCAGGCAGGAGGCCTTGCCTCTTCGATCGTTGTTGCTTTTGTGCTAGCCTTCTTAAGGCATCTTTGTTTAACTTATGTCTGTACTCAGATATTGTGCTTCCGCTGACTCTTGTGTATCGAGCTTGTATTCGAGCTCTCGAGGCCCCTGGCTTGTAATATAAAGCTTGTATTATTTTGATTTATGTCTAGAGTTGTGTTGTGATATCTTCCCGTGAGTCCCTGATCTTGATCGTACACATTTGCGTGTATGATTAGTGTACGATTGAATTGGGGGCGTCACAAGTTGGTATCAGAGCCGACTGCCTGTAGGATGCCCCTTTCCAACTCCTTGGCCGAAGTTGCGTCTAGTCTTTGAAAAACTGATTTACTAACATGGTTGTGTGGTTTACGGGCCCACGTCGCCAATTGGGTGGTATTAGGATCTTTTATTCCTCGTCTATGCTCTGGGACTCTGATCTCTCCTCTATTCGGGTTAAATGATTTTGTTAATTCTAACTCTAGGATCTCGTAAATACTTCCTCCCGGAGAGCCCTTCACTCCAGATGATGGCTTGGTGCACCAGAAGATTCTGAAGATACTCTCCGATACTTTTCTGAGACCCTTGTACCCTTCATCGTTGCAATCCCTACCACCGTTAAATCCTTATGCGTAACTACCTATGTTGTCGTTCATACCTTCATCCCTTGTTGCTCTTGTTATTACAAGATGTCCTGAAGAATCCTTCGATGTTCCAAGAATTCTTTATGCTTACCGCCCTGCAGTTCCTTGCCACATGAATACCCCTACGGATAATTACTCGCGCTTGCCGAGTATCCGTTTATCCACAGTTGTTCATGTGATTCACAAGATACTTTGGAATACCATCCGACCTTCCGATAATCCTCTCCAACTATTGCGCTGCTAATATTTATGTGCTTGCATTATGGTTACTTCCATTTGTCTAGCAATACTCATTAGCATCCTTTGTCATCATAATTCCGAGCATTTGATTCGATTCGTTTGCAAATGCTCGCGATCATCGGTCCTATTTAAAATTCTCCCCTTGGTTTAGATGTCACTCCAGACATGAGCTGGTGTTCAGCGAATCAAGCCTTGATTGATTGTTGATCTATATCTATTCAACTTACTTGTCTTTGATCAGAGCCTCTACTTCTGATCCCCCAATTTGGAAACCATAATTCCTTTGCATTTGAGCTTTGAATTAGTCAGTTGTTTCTATAACCGGACCTACTTGCATTCTTTCTTCTTCTAGTTGAGTACCGATACTTACATCAGATCCATTGTGGACCTCCAGGTCCTTTGTTGGGTTTTATCCAATAGGGTCCTTCATATTCAGTAACCTTGTGATCCTTTCCCCAGATACATAATGCCTTTGGTAGATTGAATCCCCTGCTTTTGTCAACCATGCTCTGCTTTCGAGCTTAAGTTATTTATTCCTAAAGTTTGTGGTACGTGTTCCTAAGATGCCCCGATGGGTTGAACCTATGCCTTCCACAATCTGTGTGAACCCGGAAAACTTCTACGGGTCATACTCTACTAGTGTTATGCTAGATAAAATCTGAACACTATGGCTTTGTCAAAAATGAGAAGTGAATGATAGGTTATGCTTTGATGAAGTGGGAGTCGACCTTGATCCTTTGTGTTCATGCCCATGGACACGATGTGGAACTTATCATGGAAGCTTCTTGAAATAATAATAACCCCCTTTTTGATAAGTTCATCTTATATCTATGTTTGGTCCTTTGCCACCGTGGTCCCGACCAGATTGTTCTTCTTTGATCTCATTTCTCGGACAAGTTAAAGTACTTGTCTTCTGCAGATCTTTTCTTCTGTCCAACCCCTATCCGGTTCTACCTTCGAGTATTACCCTCTGGTATCTCGAGAATATCACGGAACTACATAACATCTTATGAGTTCTTCATGAACTATTAATTTTTGCTGATTCCAAGTTTCTACGGGTTCTGAGTTGTTAGACACTCGAGAACGCCGATAACTGATTCGATGTCTACACTTTCCTTTCCATTATTTGGTTTAAACCTTCTTGTAATGTAACCTATATGAGCAGTGATAATTTGCTGCTTATGTAAATGCCTCGATGTACAACTCTGTCAGCAAGACCTTGTTACTATGATTGATGACATTCTGGTAGCCACCGATGGACGAAAACTTTGCCTATTGGTCCGCCTCATCTTAACGAGCAGGGAAATGATTCTCTTCGTCCCTCGCCCTTGGTACCAACATTGTTGCCAACATAACTGACAGGTTGTCCTCTGACCTACCTTGCTATCATGACCGTGCAAAATTTAGCGCCTTCCTGCTGTTAACCCACATGGTGGGCCCATAACCCACAGTTCCACAGGATCAAAACCCGACTCTCCTGTACAATCTTGACTCCGAAATATTCTTTGCACTTGGCTTTGTTGCAAATCACGAGCCCCCTTCCTAGTGATCTATTATGGTATCAGACGCAATACTTATCTTGATGCTTTGAACCCCTTTAACCCTCTATTTCAGAAATCGAACGATTGCCTACCCGGTTGAAGCTTCTTATTGCTCCTCCTTACCTTGCTCTCGATGACTGTCTTGAATTTTAACTCGGGAGATGCCTCTATGCCACGTTCGTCGAAATAGCCACGGGTACATATCTTGTGTTGAGCTTCGTTCTCTCCGAGTCTTTCCCCCTTACTCCAACCCTTAAATCTCGGGACGAGATTTCTTGTAGTGGAGGAGAATTGTGACACCCGGATAATTAAGCTACAATAATCCCTTGTTAATGGTGCCATGTCATCACATTGCTGTTGCTAATCCTCACTTGATCCTAATCACCACTTTAATTCAAATCCAAGGTTAAAGTCAAAAATTCTAATTTGTCAAACATGAAAACAAAAATGTTTGAGATGTTGCAATTTTTCACTAAATAATTGTCGTGTAGAAACCAACATCATTTGACTCACCAGTTAATCCCTAGTAATATCGGAAGTTCTCCAACAACTCCTAAATTAGCCTTTCTCAAATAAACAAATGTTTATGTTTTTCCAAACCACTTGAAACCTTGGGTGCTAGCTCAAAACTCTGGCTACTATTTATGTGACAAGTTTTGGAGTCAACAAAACTTATTTGGTACTTTTTTTATACAAAATGTGGAGAAAGTTACAAAACAAAAAAATAAATAAAGAAAAAGGAGAGAGGCCCCCTCTCCCTGTGGGCCTCGGCCCAGCTGGCCTTGGACCAACCAGGCCGGCCCACCCCGCACCTCCCTGGCCTATATGGCCCCCCTTGCCACCCGAAACCCTAACCGATCCCCACTCCCCCCACTCGCTTCCCCCCACGCCTCTCAACCCTCCCCCCCGATCTGGATCGGGGCAGCGCTCCGCCCCTCCCCCGCTCGATCTGGGCACCTGCCCGTGCTCAGGGGCCCGGCCCCTCGCGCCCCGCCGCCGGCACCCCTGACGCCGCGCCCGACCCGCCATCCGCCGCCCGGAGATCCCCACCTTGCCGGACGCCTCGCTGCTCCTCCCTCGCGCCCCCGTCGCGTCTTCCTCATCAGCCGATGCCTGCCGATGCCGCGCCCGTCGCTCGTCACCGCGCCGTCATCGACCATCGCCACCCCAAGCTTCGACGCCTCCCTGAGCTTGCTTTAGCACATCTACAGGGCCTTGTGAGCCCCCGCTCCCTTTTCTTCTTCTTCCCCATCGGTTTCGGCCCTTAGCGCGCCTCCCGCTCATACGCATAGCTCCGTCACCGTCGGACATGGTCCCAGCCATCGATCCCGCGCGTCCCTGCCAGCCAGCCCATGCATCGGGCTTCCCCTACCCGCACCGCGCTTGCTGCGCCCCGCCGCTCCCCGCGTGCCGGCACTGCCCCGCTGCGCCCGTTATGACCCGCCTCTTCGCCCCTGCGTTGCCTCCGCCAGCCGCCGCTCGACGGCCAACTATCGCTATGGCCAGTCGTGCCATGGCCTCGGCAGCCCTGCTGGGCGAGCAACCGCCCAGGGCCAGCGCCCGAACCCCAGTCTCGTTCGCCCGATAACCGCCCCGAGTTGGCCCAGGGCCTATGACGACCGGGCCCCACACCCCTGTTTCCAAAAAAATGTAAAAAATATTTTAATAAAAACAATTAATTAATTAGTTAAGCGGATAATTAACTTAATTAATTAAACCTAATTAGCCTAAGCACATAGTTTAGTTAACTAAACTGTTAGAGTAGACAAACATTCAATGACAGGGGGGTCCCACCCTTGTTGACCAGTCAAACGTTGACTGGTCAACTGGGTCCCCCTAGCCCACCTGTCAGCCACTGAGTACACTTTTGTGTACACTCTGCTGGGTGCGCCTAGCAATTTAGCTTTTATTTTCGAATTAAAATAATTTCATAATATTGTTTAAAAACTTTGAAAAATCATAGTAAATTAATCGTATATCGGATCGAAAAACTTTATACATGAAAGTTGCTCAGAACGACGAGACGAATCCAGATACGCGGTCCGTTCATCTGCCACACGTCTCTAGCATAGCGAACCTGCAAACTTTCCCCTCCGGTTCATCTGTCTGACAGACGTCCGGAACCGGGAAAACTTTCCCGGATGTTTCCCCCCTTCGCCAGTAACGCCTAGCACTGCGTTAGAACACCTCTAGCCCCGCTTATAATCATGTTGTGCATATGTTTGCGTGTATTTACTGTTTCTTCCCCCTCTTCTCTCCGGTAGACCCCGAGACCGCTGCTGATGCCGCTGAGATCGACTACGTCGACGATGACCCTCCTTCTTGTCTGAGCAACCAGGCAAGCCCCCCCCCTTTGATCATCCTGATATCGCCCATTCTATACTCTCATGCTTGCATTAGATTTTGCTACTATTATTGTTTGCTCCTATTATGATGCATAGCTTGTTTTTGTACCTGCTATTGTTACCTACCTGCTTATCCTAATCTGCTTAGTATAGGTTGGTTAGTGATCCATCAGTGACCCCCACTTGTCCTTGTTGCCCCTGCTTCATCTTCGACGCCTCGATTGACGTGATCGACGACCAGAGCCCGACACCTCACATCACATCATGCCCCTTTAGTTACTCGACTCTGCAGAGCTACTATCGAGTGCCGAGGGTGATCCCTCATAACGCACTCCTGATGATAATTCTGTAGTGTAGCTATTCGGTCGTGGTCATCGAGGGTGATTTCCTCTTTCACCATTCCCGATACGGCTCTGTCGTTCAACACCTCAAGTGTGAACCTCGAGGGTGGTCCCTCTTACGTTCACCTTGATGATTACATTGAGTGGAATCCACCGGGGGTGATTCCTTGGGTTTTCCCCTTGATGTCTGGACACATAGTTACCTTGACTTTGACTTGAGACCTTGGTGGAAGTCGGGCGGGCCCGGAGAGCACCCGCAAGATGGTTACGTGGCACGGCCGGGCATTCTAGGCCCTTGTCGTAAGTCCACGAGACGGCGCGACGGGGTCACTTTCGATCGTGAGTCTCTGCTCGTCTCCGCAAGCTAATAATACACTATGGTTTGGGTATTTGTTCTAAGTTGGCCTTTGGCCTTTACGCACCAACCACCACATGAGAATAGTTATGGGCCTCGACGTCGTGGTATCAGCCGAAGCTTTGTCAGACGTCCAGTTCAGCAGTGCGGCACGGCTGGGCCGACACCATCCTGTAGTGGTGGAGCCTGGACCCGCCCCATATGCAACGATCCGGAGTGCAACGGGCGATGGGCCCAGACCCCGGAGTGCTTAGGATGTAGACCGGCGGGGACCTCTCTGCTGAGCCTAGGTAGGGCTGCGACATGTTGATCTTCCGAGGCCGGGCATTGACCCTAGAAAGGAGTGTCCGGCTAACGTGATCGAGCGTGTTGGCAAACATGGTGCACCCCTGCAGGGAAGATTATCTATTAATAGCCGTGTCCACGGTAACGGACGTTCAGACTTATATCCTGATCTTATACCACTACAAATGGATACTTGAGATATGTGGCTCCGGGATTGCTTTCTCGCGGGGAGTCGAGGAAGGATCTCTGGGCATTAATGTTACAACATGCTTGTTAAATATAAACTGCTATTCTTTACTCTTCTACATGCTGAAAGATGCTCGGAGCTGCGTGAAGATGCTAGTCTTCGATAGGCTAGGTCTTCCCCCTTATTCTAGCATTCTGCAGTTCAGTCCACAGATACAAACCTTCCATTTGATACCAATGCATACTTAGTATAGATCTGATGCTTGCGAGTACTTTGGATGAGTACTCATGGTTGCTTTGCTACCCCCTTTTCCCCCTTCTTCTTTCCGGTTGATGCAACCAGATGGTGGATCCCTGGAGCCAGATGCCATCACCGATGGATGCTGCTATGTGAAGACCGCTGACGACCATGAGTAGTTAGGAGGTCCTAGGCAGGAGGCCTTGCCTCTTCGATCGTTGTTGCTTTTGTGCTAGCCTTCTTAAGGCATGTTTGTTTAACTTATGTTTGTACTCAGATATTGTGCTTCCGCTGACTCTTGTGTATCGAGCTTGTATTCGAGCCCTCAAGGCCCCTGGCTTGTAATATAAAGCTTGTATTATTTTGATTTGTGTCTAGAGTTGTGTTGTGATATCTTCTCGTGAGTCCCTGATCTTGATCGTACACATTTGCGTGTATGATTAGTGTACGATTGAATCGGGGGCGCCACACAAGGATTAGCACCTACGTAAAAATTGCGAAGAAGAACTGAAGTAGATTGCTTCCTGGTAGATCTATTTTGAGCATTGCAAATTCTATACCAAGCATCTTTTAGATTTTCTCCCTCCCTTTGCTTAAAATTTAGAACTTCATTCTCGGGAGATAACAGAGAAGATAAGAGACTAGTCATGATGACAAGCAAGCAAACTAGCACACGAGCAAACAGAAAGGTAACGGGAAAAAGGCAAACGGAAAAGAGAGGAGGAGATTGGGAAAGAGAGGGCGAATAAAACGGCAAGGGTGAAGTAGGGGAGAGGAAAACGAGAGGAAAATGGCAAATAATGTAATGCGAGAGATAGGGATCGCGATGGGTACTTGGTATAGTTGACTTGCTTGCGTGAGCCTCCCCGGCAACGGCGCCAGAAATTCTTCTTGCTACCTCTTGAGCACTGCGTTGGATTTCCCCGAAGAGGAGAGGATGATGCAATAAAGTAGCGTAAGTATTTCCCTCTATTTTTGAGAACCAAGGTATCAATCCAGTAGGAGGCCACGCACAAGTCCCTCGTACCTACACAAAACGATAGCAACTCGCAACCAATGCTTAGGGGTTGTCAATCCCTTCATGATCACTTACGAGAGTGAGATCTGATAGATAATATTTTTGGTATTTTTGATAGATATATGCAAAGTAAAAAGGTAAAAGGCAAAGTAAAAACAAGGCAAGTAAATAAAGTGATAGAGATTGATATGATGAGAATAGACCCGGGGGCCATATGTTTCACTAGTGGCTTCTCTCTAGAGCATAAGTATTCGACGGTGGGTGAACAAATTACTGTTGAGCAATTGACAGAATTGTAGTTATGAACATATCTAGGCAATGATCATGTATATAGGCATCACGTCCAAAACAAGTAGATCGAAACGATTCTGCATCTACTACTATTACTCCATTCATCGACCGCTATCCAGCATGCATCTAGAGTATTAAGTAAAAACAGAGTAACTCTTTAAGCAAGATGACATGATGTCACGCCCAATATGCGACCCTATCCAAAAGGAACTCGAAGGTCCCACCAAGGATAGACCCGCATATTGAAACGCTTTTGCAAGGTGGATATCATTACATCAACATTACATAATAGATGGGGTTACATACATAAGGCATACAATGCCACACGAATACAACATCACAATACATAAGAGCATCATCCGACTACGGATGAAACACAAACAGAAACTCAAACGACATCCACCATGCTAGCCCAGGCTGCCGACCTGGAACCTATCCCCTGATCGAAGGAGCAGAAGAAGAACTCAACGCAAGCAAGCATCACTCTCGCGTCATGACCATCGCATAAACATGTACCTACAACTATTGTTGTAGTAATCTGTGAGCCACGAGGACTCAGCAATCCCATTACCATGGGTATCAAGACTAGCAAAGCTTAAAGGGAAAGGAAGGGGTAAAGTGGTGAGGCTGCAGCAGCGACTAAGCATCTATGGTGGCTAACATACGCAAATAAGAGCAAGAAGAGAAGCAAAGGAATGGTCGTGAAGCTAGCAATGATCAAGAAGTGATCCTGAACTCCTACTTACGTCAAACATAACCCAAAAACCGTGTTCACTTTCCGGACTCCGCCTAAAAGAGACCATCACGGCTACACACGCGGTTGATGCGTTTTAATTCGGATCTGGTGTCAAGTTATCTACAACCGGACATTAACAAATTCCCATCTGCCTATAACCGCAGGCACGGCTTTCGAAAGATTATACCCTGCAGGGGTGTCCCAACTTAGCCCATGACAAGCTCTCGTGATCAACGAAGGATATACCCTCTCCCAGGAAGACCCAATCAGACTCGGAATCCCGGTTTACAAGACATTTCGACAATGGTAAAACAAGACCAGCAAAGCCTCCCGCAGTGCTGACAAATCCCGATAGGAGCTGCGCATATCTCATTCTCAGGGCACACCGGATGAGCAAGACGACGGGTTGGCATAGACCCTGGTTGCCCAGGGGGCGCCGGACATCGCTCGGTTTGGACCAACACTTAGACAAGCATTGGACCGGGGGGGGGCTGTAATAAAGATGACCCTCGGGTTAATTACTCCCAAGGGAAATGTAGGTGATGGTGAGGCAAATGGTAAAACCAAGGTTGGGCCTTGCTGGAGGAGTTTTATTCAAAGCGAACTGTCGAGGGGGTCCCATAAATCACCCGACCGCGTAAGGAACGCAATATCCGGGAACATAACACCGGTATGACGGAAACTAGGGTGGCAAGAGTGGAACAAAACACCAGGCATAAGGCCGAGCCTTCCACCCTTTACCAAATATATAGATGCATTAAATAATATAAGAGATATTGTGATATCCCAACCAAAATCATGTCCACCATGGAGCAATCTTCAACTTCACCTGCAACTAGCAACGCTATAAGAGGGCTGAGCAAAGCGGTAACATAGCCAAACAATGGTTTGCATAGGAAAGGTGTCAAAGGTTAGAGGCTGACATGGCAATTTGGGGAGGCTTGATAAACAAAAGATAGGTAACGCAGCATAGCGATAGAACGAAGCAACTAGCATAGCAATGATAGTAGTGAGATCCAGGGTAGCGGTCATCTTGCCTGAAATCCCGCAAGGAAGAAGAACGAGTCCATGAAGAAGATGAAGCCACGAAGACGAACCAAGCGTAGACGAACGAATCCTCACGATCGCAACGAAATAGGAACTATCGAGAAGAAACACACAACATAGTAAACACACCACACATGAACATGACATGATGCACAACAAGCATGATGCATGACAAAGCTATATGAAGCTACTCATGGCAAGGGATGATGCAAACAAGAGCAACACATCAAGGCAAGTTTAAATGAGGCCGGGAACAACATATAACAATTCCGGTAAGTCCTCGTATGCATATTTCGAAATTGGTCCAGATCTGAACAAACCTTATGTTCAAGTTGTTAAACAGCAAGTTAAGATGCACAAAGATGATCTACACGACATTCTAGTCAAGTTACATATAAAGTTCATTTAGATCGGAGTTACGGCCTAGAAGATATGAGCAAAACAAGTTAAACATGGCATTGATGCAAAATGCATACAAACATCAAGCAAACACCTCAAAACAAGGATGCAACATGATAATATGAAGCTACATGCAAAATCAAGCAAGTTTCATATAGAGCACACTCAAAACGGAGCAACGGTTCAACACACACACACTAAACAAGTTATAGCAACAATCTGTCCAAAACAGCAACTAGGCATATTGCAAGCATCAAAACAACATGCTACAGCATCTCAACATAATAACAAAAGGCATGGACATGATGTACAGGTAAAGCATTACAAAACATGAACACTGAGCTATCTCTAGAAATCACTAGAACATGCTCAAACACACATGGCAAGATTGCAATTAATAACAATTTCAGACTTTGCAGAAAATAACATCAGGTTGCAATGTTTAGAGCTATCAAACAACATGTTACATGAACTTATAATAGCAAAACAAGACACGGCATGATTCTACTAAAAGCATAGATCAAAAGTCCCTTAGTGACCATAAGCCAAAAAGGAACAGAAAATATGATGGCACCCATGTAAACATGGCAAGTTATAAAACAGATTCAAACATGGCAGAAACAGAATTATGAAGGCATGTTGGTGAGCTTGTACCACTCACCACAGAGCAATACATGGCATGGCAAGGCAACCAACAGTAAGAAGGCATATTTGTGAAGCTAAGCATGACAAGAGCAAGTTCATAGGGTACATGAATCACTAGCAACAATCATGACAACAACTGAACTTAATGTTAACAGGCTGACAGCAACATTATCAAGAAACTTTGGAGCAAGATATGAACAAGCTATAGCAAGCTATAAATGCAACCATGGGCATGGATGGATAGAGCATGATATGTAGAACAAAACATATTTAGTGATCATCTCCAGATTATGCATAGAATGACTAGTAGCAGCAGGTTTACATAGCATCACGAAATAACAGATTCAGCCTAGCAAAACAACAACAGCGAGTACACTACTTAACAAGCTCGATTCACTCCCCAAAAGTCATTGCATGACAAGATAAGCATAGCATCAGCAAGAAGACATGTTTATGAAACAATCCAAGGCAAGAACAAGTTCATAGCATGCAAGGATCAACTACAACAACCTTGGCAAAATTGAATAACATGTAAACAATCTGCCAGGAAACATTTCGAAGCAAAAGTAGAGCACAAAAATGACATGCTAGACTACTGCATAAATGCAAACAGGGGCATGAATGGATAGAGAACAACCATATGTTCAAAACATCCTTACTGAAGTATCTCAAAATATGCATGGATCTCTCTGTAGCAACATGTTTACATGGCATCAAAATAACAGCAGAACAGGGACTGAAATCAGCAATATCACAAAGCCTAGTTTGCATGCTTGTGCTAGTCACCACATTGATCAAAAAAATACATGGCATACACCACTGTAAAGAAGACATAGCATAGTTCAAAACACATGAAGACATCAACCTCATAGGATGCACACATCAATCATGGCAAAAATGACAAATGAGCTCGTTCTATTAACAGATAGCAGAAAACATTATGAAGCACTCTTGCGATGATGATTCAAGCATCAAGATGACCACAAATGAACATGATGCAATGGAATAAAATGTACTCGTCGAGACAAACAATTTGACATATTACACGCACGAAATGGAGCTACGGATGGAGAGATACAATGCGATGAACATGGCATGAAAATTACACAGATCTGGGACTTGGTGGAATTTCACCTCCAGGAAAAGTCAACCCGGGACGGAGGCGTGCCGAACGAGGAGATCCGGGACGGAGGCGCCGTTTGGATCATGTCCTGGTGGATCTCATCCACCCGGACCGGATCTGGCTCCAGCGAAGCTCCGGCGAGGAGGCGAATTCCGGTGAGGGGAGACGCGGGCGCCGGCGAGGTGCGGGCGGCACGGACGGCGGAGGGGCGGCGGCTCGGCGCGGCGCGCCAGCGCGGCGGCGGCGCGGGGTCACGGGAGGTGCGCGGATCTAAGGCGGGGGCGGCGCGACTCCGGCCGGGAGCCACGGCGGCGGGCGGCGGAGCTGCTCGGACAGCGCGGAGGCCGTCCGGCGGCGCTGGTCGGGGCGAGGACGGGCCCCTGCGGCAGCGGAGGCGGAGCAGCGCCCGCGGCGGTGACGGCGGCGCAGGCTGGCGCAGGCGGCAGGGCAGGCGCGGGCCGGCGGCGGCGGGAGGCCAGGCGGGCGCAAGGTGGCGCCGGCCGGGCCGGGCGGCGGCGACGAGCGGGTCCGGACGGGCGGCGGTGGGCGGCGGCGCGGGCCCCGCGGGCCGGATCTGGGCCGCGCGGGCCCTGGCGGTGGAGACGGCGGCGGAGGACACGTGGCGGCGGCTGATTCGCGGGAGGGCGGCGGCGGACGTGTCCGACCAGGGACGGACATGTCCGGCGCGGCGCGGAGGGGAAAACTAGGGTTTGATCTGCGAAAATGGACAGGGAGGACGTTTTTATAGGTAGAAGGAGCTAGGAGAGTCCAAAGGAGGAGCGGTTTTCGCCCACACGATCGTGATCGAACGACCGAGAGCATGGAGAGGGTTTGGATGGGTTTTGGGCCACTTTGGAGGGGGTGTTGGGCTGCAAAGAGAAGGGGGTTTTTGTTGGAAATATGCCCTAGAGGCAATAATAAAAGTATTATTATATTTCATTGTTCATGATAATTGTCTTGTATTCATGCTATAACTGTATTATCCGGAAATCGTAATACACGTGTGAATACTTAGACCACACTATGTCCCTGGTAAGCCTCTAGTTGACCAGCTCGTTGTGATCAACAGATAGTCATGGTTTCCTGACTATGGACATTGGATGTCATTGATAACGGGATCACATCATTAGGAGAATGATGTGATGGACAAGACCCAATCCTAAGCATAGCATAAAAGATCGTGTAGTTCGTTTTGCTAGAGCTTTGCAAGTGTCAAGTATCTCTTCCTTCGACCATGAGATCGTGTAACTCCCGGATACCGTAAGAATGCCTTGGGTGTACCAAACGTCACAACGTAACTGGGTGACTATAAAGGTACATTACAGGTATCTCCGAAAGTAGCTGTTGGGTTGACACGGATCGAGACTGGGATTTGTCACTCCGTATGACGGAGAGGTATCTCTGGGCCCACTCGGTAATGCATCATCATAATGAGCTCAATGTGACCAAGGTGTTGGACACGGGATCATGCATTACGGCACGAGTAAAGTGACTTGCCGGTAACGAGACTGAACAAGGTATTGGGATACCGACGATCGAGTCTCGGGCAAGTAACGTACCGATTGACAAAGGGAATTGCATACAGGGTTTTGATCGAATCCTCGACATAGTGGTTCATCCGATGACAACATCGAGGAGCATGTGGGAGCCATCATGGGTATCCAGATCCCGCTGATGGTTATTGACTAAGAGAGTCTCGGTCATGTCTACATGTCTCCCGAACCCGTAGGGTCTACACACTTAAGGTTCAGTCACGCTAGGGTTGTAGGGATATGTATATGCAGTAACCCGAATGTTGTTCGGAGTCCCGGATGAGATCCCGGACGTCACGAGGAGTTCCGGAATGGTCCGGAGGTAAAGATTTATATATGGGAAGTCCTGTTTCGGGCATCGGGACAAGTTTCGGGGTTATCGGTATTGTACCGGGACCACCGGAGGGGTCCCGGGGGCCCACCGGGTGGGGCCACCCATCCCCGGGGGCCACATGGGCTGTAGGGGGTGCGCCTTGGCCTACATGGGCCAAGGGCACCAGCCCCACAAGGCCCATGCGCCTAGGGTTCCAAAGGGGGAGGAGTCCTACTAGTGGAAGGCACCTCCTAGGTGCCTTGGGGGGGAGGGAAACCCCCCTAGGCCGCCGCACCCCCTAGGAGATTGGATCTCCTAGGGCCGGCCACCCCCCCTTGGCACCCCTATATATAGTGGGGGGAGAGGAGGGACTTCATACCTTGTGCCCTGGCCTTTGGTTGCCTCCTTCTCCCTCCCCAACACCTCCTCCAACTCCATAGCGCTTAGCGAAGCTCTGCCGGAGTACTGCAGCTCCACCAACACCACGCCGTCGTGCTGCTGCTGGTGCCATCTCCCTCAACCTCTCCTCCCTTCCTTGCTGGATCAAGAAGGAGGAGACGTGGCTGTTCCGTACGTGTGTTGAACGCGGAGGTGCCGTCCGTTCGGCGCAGGTCATCGGTGATTTGGATCACGTCGAGTACGACTACATCATCACCTTGCAAGCTTCCGCACGCGATCTACAAGTGGTATGTAGATGCAAACTCTCTCCCTAGACTCGTTGCTTAGATGAACTCATAGATGGATCTTGGTGAAACCGTAGGAAAAATTTTAATTTTCTGCAACGTTCCCCAACAGTGGCATCATGAGCTAGGTTTATGCGTAGTTCTCTTTGCACGAGTAGAACACAACTTTGTTGTGGGCGTGGATTTTGTCATCTTACTTGCCTCTACTAGTCTTTTCTTGCTCAACGGTATTGTGGGATGAAGCGGCCCGGACCAACCTTACACGTACACTTACGTGAGACCGGTTCCACCGACTGACATGCACAAGTTGCATAAGGTGGCTGGCGGGTGTCTGTCTCTCCCACCTTAGTTGGAGCGGAATCGATGAACAGGGCCCTTATGAAGGGTAAATAGAAGTTGACAAAATCACGTTGTGGTGATTCGTAGGTAAGAAAACGTTCTTGCTAGAACCCAATTGCAGCCACGTAAAAGATGCAACAACAATTAGAGGACGTCTAACTTGTTTTTGCAGCGATTGATCATGTGATGTGATATGGCCAGAAGTTGTGATGAATGATGAATTGTGATGTATGAGATCATGTTCTTTGTAATAGGATTCACGACTTGCATGTCGATGAGTATGACAACCGGCAGGAGCCATAGGAGTTGTCATTATTTTTTGTATGACCTGCGTGTCATTGAATAACGTCATGTAAACTACTTTACTTTATTGCTAAACGTTAGTCATAGAAGTAGAAGTAGTCGTTGGCGTGACAACTTCATGAAGACACGATGATGGAGATCATGATGATGGAGATCATGGTGTCAAGCCGGTGACAAGATGATCATGGAGCCCCGAAGATGAAGATCAATGGAGCTATATGATATTGGCCATATCATGTCACAACTATATAATTGCATGTGATGTTTATTATGTATTATGCATCTTGTTTACTTAGAACGACGGTAGTAAATAAGATGATCCCTTATAAAATTTCAAGAAGTGTTCTCCCCTAACTGTGCACCGTTGCTACAGTTCGTCGTTTCTAAGCACCACGTGATGATCGGGTGTGATGGATTCTTACGTTCACATACAACGGGTGTAAGACAGTTTTACACAGCGAAAACACTTAGGGTTAACTTGACGAGCCTAGCATGTGCAGACATGGCCTCGGAACACGGAGACCGAAAGGTCGAACACGAATCGTATAGAAGATACGATCAACATGAAAATGTTCACCGACGATGACTAGTCCGTCTCACGTGATGATCGGACACGGGCTAGTCGACTCGGATCGTGTAACACTTAGATGACTAAAGGGATGTCTAATCTAAGTGGGAGTTCATAATTTGATTAGAACTTTATTATCATGAACATAGTCTAAAACCTTTGCAAATATGTCTTGTAGATCAATGGCCAACGCTAATGTCAACATGAACTTCAACGCGTTCCTAGAGAAAACCAAGCTGAAAGATGATGGCAGCAACTATACGGACTGGGTCCGGAACCTGAGGATCATCCTCATAGCTGCCAGGAAACAATATGTCCTAGAAGGACCGCTAGGTGACGCTCCCGTCCCAGAGAACCAAGACATTATGAATGCTTGGCAAACTCGCGCTGATGATTACTCCCTCGTTCAGTGCGGCATGCTTTACAGCTTAGAACCGGGGCTCCAAAAGCGTTTTGAGCATCACGGAGCATATGAGATGTTCGAAGAGCTGAAACTAGTTTTTCAAGCTCATGCCCGGGTCGAGAGATATGATGTCTCCGACAAGTTCTACAGTTGTAAGATGGAGGAAAACAGTTCTGTCAGTGAGCACATCCTGAAGATGTCTGGGTTGCACAACCGTATGACCCAGCTAAACATTAACCTCCCAGATGAGGCGGTCATTGACAGAATCCTCCAGTCGCTCCCACCAAGCTACAAGAGCTTTGTGATGAACTACAACATGCAAGGAATGGAAAAGACCATTCCTGAATTGTTCTCGATGCTGAAGTCAGCAGAGGCTGAAATCAAGAAAGAACATCAAGTGTTGATGGTCAATAAGACCACTAAGTTCAAGAAGGGCAAGGGTAAGAAGAACTTCAAGAAGGACGGCAAAGATGTTGCCGCGCCTGGTAAGCCAGTTACCGGGAAGAAGTCAAAGAATGGACCCAAGCCTGAGACTGAGTGCTTTTATTGCAAGGGGAAGGGTCACTGGAAGCGGAACTGCCCCAAATACTTAGCGGATAAGAAGGCCGGCAACACCAAAGGTATATTTGATATACATGTGATTGATGTGTACCTTACCAGTAATCGTAGTAACTCCTGGGTATTTGATACCGGTGCCGTTGCTCATATTTGTAACTCACAGCAGGAGCTGCGGAATAAACGGAGACTGGCAAAGGACGAGGTGACGATGCGCGTCGGGAATGGTTCCAAAGTCGATGTGATCGCCGTCGGCACGCTGCCTCTACATTTACCTACGGGATTAGTTTTGAACCTCAATAATTGTTATTTAGTGCCAAGTTTGAGCATGAACATTGTATCTGGATCTCGTTTAATACGAGATGGCTACTCATTTAAGTCTGAGAATAATGGTTGTTCGATTTATATGAGAGATATGTTTTATGGTCATGCTCCGATGGTCAATGGTTTATTCTTAATGAATCTCGAGCGTAATATTACACATGTTCATAGTGTAGATGCCAAAAGATTTAAAGTTGATAACGATAGTCCCACATACTTGTGGCACTGCCGCCTTGGTCACATTGGTGTCAAGCGCATGAAGAAGCTCCATGCAGATGGACTTTTAGAGTCTCTTGATTATGAATCATTTGACACGTGCGAACCATGCCTCTTAGGTAAAATGACCAAGACTCCGTTCTCCGGAACAATGGAGCGAGCAACCAACTTGTTGGAAATCATACATACCGATGTGTGCGGTCCAATGAGCGTTGAGGCTCGCGGAGGATATCGTTATGTTCTCACTCTCACAGATGACTTGAGTAGATATGGGTATGTCTACTTAATGAAACACAAGTCTGAGACCTTTGAAAAGTTCAAGGAATTTCAGAATGAGGTGGAGAATCAACGTGACCGAAAGATAAAATTCTTACGATCAGATCGTGGAGGAGAATACTTAAGTCACGAATTTGGTACACACTTAAAGAAATGTGGAATCGTTTCACAGCTCACGCCGCCTGGAACACCTCAGCGAAACGGTGTGTCCGAACGTCGTAATCGCACTCTATTGGATATGGTGCGGTCTATGATGTCTCTTACCGATTTACCGCTATCATTTTGGGGATACGCTCTAGAGACAGCTACATTCACTTTAAATAGGGCACCGTCTAAATCCGTTGAGACGACACCGTATGAATTATGGTTTGGAAAGAAACCTAAGCTGTCGTTTCTAAAAGTTTGGGGATGCGAAGCTTATGTCAAGAAACTTCAACCTGAAAAGCTCGAACCCAAGTCGGAAAAATGCGTATTCATAGGATACCCTAAGGAAACTATAGGGTATACCTTCTACTTAAGATCCGAAGGCAAGATCTTTGTTGCCAAGAACGGGTGCTTTCTGGAAAAAGAGTTTCTCTCGAAAGAAGTAAGTGGGAGGAAAGTAGAACTCGATGAAGTACTACCTCTTGAGCGGGATAGTGACGCAGCACAGGAAACCATTCCTGTGATGCCCACACCAACTGAAGAGGAAAACCATGATAATGATCAAGGTACTTCGGATCAAGTTACTGCTGAACTTCGTAGGTCCACAAGGACACGTTCCGCACCAGAGTGGTACGGCAACCCTGTCCTGGAAATCATGTTGTTAGACAACAATGAACCTTCGAACTATGAAGAAGCAATGACGGGCCCAGATTCCAACAAATGGCTTGAAGCCATGAAATCCGAGATAGAATCCATGTATGAAAACAAAGTATGGACTTTGACAGACTTGCCCGATGATCGGCGAGCGATAGAAAACAAATGGATCTTTAAGAAGAAGACGGACGCGGATGGTAATGTTACCATCTATAAAGCTCGACTTGTCGCTAAGGGTTATCGACAGGTTCAAGGGATTGACTACGACGAGACATTCTCTCCCGTAGCGAAGCTAAAGTCCGTCCGAATCATGTTAGCAATTGCCGCATACTATGATTATGAGATATGGCAGATGGACGTCAAAACAGCATTCCTTAACGGGCATCTTAAGGAAGAACTGTATATGATACAGCCGGAAGGTTTTGTCGATCCTCAGAACGCTAACAAAGTATGCAAGCTCCAGCGATCCATTTATGGACTGGTGCAAGCATCTCGGAGTTGGAACATTCGCTTTGATGAGATGATCAAAGCGTTTGGGTTTATGCAGACTTATGGAGAAGCCTGCGTTTACAAGAAAGTGAGTGGGAGCTCTGTAGCATTTCTCATATTATATGTAGATGACATACTCCTGATGGGAAATAATATAGAATTTCTGGACAGCATTAAGGCCTACTTGAATAAGTGTTTTTCAATGAAGGACCTTGGAGAAGCTGCTTATATATTAGGCATCAAGATCTATAGAGATAGATCGAGACGCCTCATAGGTCTTTCACAAAGTACATACCTTGATAAGATTTTGAAGAGATTCAGAATGGATCAGTCCAAGAAGGGGTTCTTGCCTATGTTACAAGGTATGAGACTGAGCTCAGCTCAGTCACCGACCACGGCAAAAGATAAAGAAGAGATGAGTGTCATCCCCTATGCTTCAGCCATAGGATCTATTATGTATGCCATGCTGTGTACCAGACCCGATGTAAACCTTGCCGTAAGTTTGGTAGCAAGATACCAAAGTAATCCCGGCAAGGAACACTGGACAGCGGTCAAGAATATCCTGAAGTACCTGAAAAGGACAAAGGACATGTTTCTCGTTTATGGAGGAGACGAAGAGCTCGTCGTAAAGGGTTACGTCGACGCTAGCTTCGACTCAGATCCGGATGACTCTAAGTCACAAACCGGATACGTGTATATGTTGAATGGTGGAGCAGTAAGCTGGTGCAGCTGCAAGCAGAGCGTCGTGGCGGGATCTACGTGTGAAGCGGAGTACATGGCAGCCTCGGAGGCAGCACATGAAGCGATTTGGGTGAAGGAGTTCATCACCGACCTAGGAGTCATACCCAATGCGTCGGGGCCGATCAAACTCTTCTGTGACAACACTGGAGCTATTGCCCTCGCAAAGGAGCCCAGGTTTCACAAGAAGACCAGGCACATCAAGCGTCGTTTCAACTCCATCCGTGAAAATGTTCAAGATGGAGACATAGAGATTTGCAAAGTACACACGGATCTGAATGTCGCAGATCCGCTGACTAAACCTCTCTCGCGTGCAAAACATGATCAACACCAGAACTCTATGGGTGTTCGATTCATCACAATGTAACTAGATTAGTGACTCTAGTGCAAGTGGGAGACTGTTGGAAATATGCCCTAGAGGCAATAATAAAAGTATTATTATATTTCATTGTTCATGATAATTGTCTTGTATTCATGCTATAACTGTATTATCCGGAAATCGTAATACACGTGTGAATACTTAGACCACACTATGTCCCTGGTAAGCCTCTAGTTGACCAGCTCGTTGTGATCAACAGATAGTCATGGTTTCCTGACTATGGACATTGGATGTCATTGATAACGGGATCACATCATTAGGAGAATGATGTGATGGACAAGACCCAATCCTAAGCATAGCATAAAAGATCGTGTAGTTCGTTTTGCTAGAGCTTTGCAAGTGTCAAGTATCTCTTCCTTCGACCATGAGATCGTGTAACTCCCGGATACCGTAAGAATGCCTTGGGTGTACCAAACGTCACAACGTAACTGGGTGACTATAAAGGTACATTACAGGTATCTCCGAAAGTAGCTGTTGGGTTGACACGGATCGAGACTGGGATTTGTCACTCCGTATGACGGAGAGGTATCTCTGGGCCCACTCGGTAATGCATCATCATAATGAGCTCAATGTGACCAAGGTGTTGGACACGGGATCATGCATTACGGCACGAGTAAAGTGACTTGCCGGTAACGAGACTGAACAAGGTATTGGGATACCGACGATCGAGTCTCGGGCAAGTAACGTACCGATTGACAAAGGGAATTGCATACAGGGTTTTGATCGAATCCTCGACATAGTGGTTCATCCGATGACAACATCGAGGAGCATGTGGGAGCCATCATGGGTATCCAGATCCCGCTGATGGTTATTGACTAAGAGAGTCTCGGTCATGTCTACATGTCTCCCGAACCCGTAGGGTCTACACACTTAAGGTTCAGTCACGCTAGGGTTGTAGGGATATGTATATGCAGTAACCCGAATGTTGTTCGGAGTCCCGGATGAGATCCCGGACGTCACGAGGAGTTCCGGAATGGTCCGGAGGTAAAGATTTATATATGGGAAGTCCTGTTTCGGGCATCGGGACAAGTTTCGGGGTTATCGGTATTGTACCGGGACCACCGGAGGGGTCCCGGGGGCCCACCGGGTGGGGCCACCCATCCCCGGGGGCCACATGGGCTGTAGGGGGTGCGCCTTGGCCTACATGGGCCAAGGGCACCAGCCCCACAAGGCCCATGCGCCTAGGGTTCCAAAGGGGGAGGAGTCCTACTAGTGGAAGGCACCTCCTAGGTGCCTTGGGGGGGAGGGAAACCCCCCTAGGCCGCCGCACCCCCTAGGAGATTGGATCTCCTAGGGCCGGCCACCCCCCTTGGCACCCCTATATATAGTGGGGGGAGAGGAGGGACTTCATACCTTGTGCCCTGGCCTTTGGTTGCCTCCTTCTCCCTCCCCAACACCTCCTCCAACTCCATAGCGCTTAGCGAAGCTCTGCCGGAGTACTGCAGCTCCACCAACACCACGCCGTCGTGCTGCTGCTGGTGCCATCTCCCTCAACCTCTCCTCCCTTCCTTGCTGGATCAAGAAGGAGGAGACGTGGCTGATCCGTACGTGTGTTGAACGCAGAGGTGCCGTCCGTTCGGCGCAGGTCATCGGTGATTTGGATCACGTCGAGTACGACTACATCATCACCTTGCAAGCTTCCGCACGCGATCTACAAGTGGTATGTAGATGCAAACTCTCTCCCTGGACTCGTTGCTTAGATGAACTCATAGATGGATCTTGGTGAAACCGTAGGAAAAATTTTAATTTTCTGCAACGTTCCCCAACAGTTTTACGGTTACCCGGTTAACTGTTGGAGTACCAAACGACCTCCAAATGGCACAAAACTTGACAGGCGGTCTACCGGTGGTATACCAAGGCCACTTGGCAAGCCTCGGGCCATTCCGAGAAAGTTTAACACCCGCTCACAATGAGAGACGAAAGGGGAACGCCGGAGGACATAGGAGCGCCGGATTGCAAAACGGACAACGGGGAAAATGCTCGGATGCAAGAAACGAACACGTATGCAATGCAATGCACATGATGACATGATAAAATGCAACACGTAAGCAAATGACATGGCAACGACGGCGAATAACTGAATGACATCTGGCGCATCGAATCCGGGGCGTTACACATGATGTAGAGGGATAAATTCATGCAATATGATAAAACCCCATCTTGTTATCCTCGATGGCAACAATGCAATACGTGCCTTGCAACCCCTTCTGTCACTGGGTAAGGACACCGCAAGATCGAACCCAAAGCTAAGCACTTCTCCCATTGCAAGAACTACCAATCTAGTTGGACAAACCAAAAAGGATAAATCGAAGAGACTTGCAAAGATAACTCAATCATACATAAAAGAATTCAAAGAAGAATCAAATATTTTCCATAGATAATCTGAATCATAAACCCACAATTCATTGGTCTCAACAAACACACTGCAAAAAGAAGATTACATCGAATAGTTCTCCACAAGAGAGGGGGAGAACATTGTATTGAGATCCAAAAAGAGAGAAGAAGCCATCTAGCTACTAGCTATGGACCCGAAGGTCTGAAGTAAACTACTCACACTTCATCGGAGGGGCTATGGTGATGATGTAGAAGACCTCCATGGTAGATGCCCCCTCCGGCGGAGCTCCGGAACAGGCCCCAAGATGGGATCTCGTGGATACAGAAAGTTGTGGCGGTGGAATTAGGTTTTTGGCTCCTGTTCTGATCGTTCGGGGATACGTAGGTATATATAGGAGGAAGGAGTACGTCGTGGAGCATCGAGGGGCCCACGAGGTAGGGGGGCGCACCCAGGGGGCACCCTCCACCCTCGTGACCGCCTCTGGCACTGCTTGGAGTAGGGTCCAAGTCTCCTGGATCACGTTCGGTTGGAAAATCACGATCCCGAAGGTTTCATTCCGTTTGGACTCCGTTTAATATTCTGTTTCTTCGAAATACTGAAAAAGGCAAAAAACAGCAATTCTGGGCCGGGCCTCCGGTTAATAGGAGGAGGAGGAGGCATCCAGTTCGAAAGCTTGATGAACTCCTTCCGCCATAGGCATGGAGTCTTGAGAGCAGAACCCAACCAAGTCTCCCCTTCACCAGTAGGGTGGTCAAGCTGGAGGTCCTAAAATCCCTCCGTTGTTTCGTCCAGTGTCACCCTAGCATATCCTTCTGGAATCGGACGACAGTGAAAAGTTGCACCGGGTTCAGAAGGTCGAACTTGGCCGACAGCCGCCTTGACTTTTAAGTTCTGCCATTGCATAATAAGGTGGCAATTTTGAGACTCCGTGATAAAATCCACGGGGTAGCTAGCAGGAACCGTCAAGACATGCTCCGGATGAAGCAGCTCGGTGGAAGCCATGCTGCTTCTCCGCTGAGATGGTGGGGTAGCTTCGGGGGAAGCTTCGACATGTCGTTTGTTGTGATCTGCTTCTCGTTCCTCTAGCCCTTGTACCCTTGCGTGCAGCGCCTGCAGTTGGCTATGCTCCACTTTCTTCCTCCTCTCATGGCATTTGTAACCGCCTGTGTCCAGAAAACCAACCTTCCACGGAATGGAGCCTGGCGTGCCTCGTGTCCGTCCAGGGTGCTCAGGATTCCCAAGGGCCATTATGAGCTCGTCCTTCTCCCTGTCTGGAACGAACGTCCCTTGCTGCACTGCATCGATATAGTGCCAAAGCCTGTGGACTGGTATTTTCAGTTGCTCGTCCGTCCAACGACACTTCCCTGATACAGGGTCCTAGGTTCCGCCAGCCCCGAAGAACCATGTCCGGCAAGGGTCTGGCCAGTTCATTGTCTCCGGTTCGATCCCTTTATCAAGCAGATCATTCTCAGACTTGGACCACTTAGGCCAGGCTTTGAGGTAGCCACCTAACCCCGTGCGATGGTGAAGCTTCTTCTTCGCAGCATTTTGCTTGTTTGTCGCCGACATCTTCTTACTCTTTTCTGATGTCTTGCGGGCCACAAATGCGGGCCAGTGATCTCTGGTCTTCTCATATTTGCCGATGAATTCTGGTGTCTCTTCTTTGTCTACAAACTTTTTCAGCTCTTTCCTCCACCTCTTGAATAGGCCTGCCATCTTCTTAAGAGCACAAGACTTGATTAATTGCTCTTTGGGCCTCGTCTCCTTACCGAAGTTGTGCTCGATCCGGAGGGCTAGAAAAAAGAAGAAAGACAAGAGTTAATTAATATGTGTACATATACCAAAACAATGAATGCATCAATTAGCTAGTCAACACAGGCTTAACTAATATATATACCTGGCCAGACTCGGTTCAGTCACCGGAGCCGTCATCACAGTCTCTTTCTTGCACCGTCATTGGGTCACCGGAGCCGTCCTCATGGTCTCCTTCTTGCACCAGCATTGGGTCAAAGGAGACATCATAATAGCCTGCTTCTTCACCCTGTCCTTCCAGACCATCTGTGTCGTTCAGAAACGATAAGACGGCATCACTTCCATGTGCGATTATCTCCCCCAACATCGCTTTTGTTGCTTCGTCTCGGGAGGTGTCCATAGTTTCTACAAATATTTACAACATGGCAATTATTTTTCGAACATGACAGATATGGATATATTAGTGGCAAACGTAGAACTAGCTAGCTAATCACAGTAAGGAATCATATTAATTAGTGGCCTTGACGCTGCTTCTCTAGGGTTTGGGGTGGCCTCGACAATGCTTCAAGGGGGTAATATCGACAATGACGAGATACACACACGGGAAAATAATGTTATCGGGGAGTGGGTATATCGACCCCCTCCCCACGTGTTGAAGTTATCGGGAGGGGTTTATATCGACAACGACGACATACGTACATGGGAAAATAATAGTAATGGGGAGGGGGTATATCGACCCCCCCACGTGTTGAAGTTATCGGGAGGGGATATATCGACCCCCCCTCGTGTTGAAGTTATCGGGAGGGGGTATATCGACCCCCCCACGTGTTGAAGTTATCGGGAGTTTATTATATCGACACGACATACGTACATGGGAAAATAATATTATCGGGGAGGGGGTATATCGACCCCCCCCCCCCTCGTGTTGAAGTTATCGGGAGGGGTATATGGACGACGACAGCCAGATAAAACATAAGAAAACGAAGAAGAAATAAAAAGAGGAGAAGAAGAAAGGAATAGAGGAGAAGATCGAAGAAGAAAAAAGAGGATTATACGGAGCATTTTTTTTCTTTTTTTTCTTCGATCTTCTCCTCTATTCCTTTCTTCTTCTCCTCTTTTTATTCCTTTCTTCATTTTCTATTTTTTTTTCTTCTCCTCTTCCTTTTCTTCCTCTCCTCTTCTTCTCCTCTTCCTTTTCTTCCTCTCCTCTTCTTCTCCTTTTTCCTCTTCTTATTTTCCTTTTTCCTCTCTTAAATATATAAAACTTTTCTAAAAATGAAACTAACCTAAAATGTACTAAATCAGAGAACATATATAGATAATCCTTTTCTAAAAATGTAAGCATGGAGGGGGTATATCGACCCCCCCCCCTCGACCCTCTTTTCCTTCTTCTTCCTTCTTCCTTCTTCCTCTTTTCTTCTCCAACACAAAACACATCTCATCTCATCTCATTTCATCCAAAAATAATTCTTTGCATATGAACATACATACATTTACTTTTTTTCTTAAATGTTACATATGAACATTTTCTTAAATGAGCATATGAACATTTTTTAAATATTATTGAGCATATATATGAACATACATATCAACAAAAAATAGACCTTTTTCTTGGTAACAAAAAAAATGCAAAAACGAGCATTATACAGCATATACAGAGCATTATATAGTGAAAATACATACATACATACATACATACATACATACATACATACATACATACATACATACATACATACATACATACATACAGTGAGCATATACAGAGCATTATACAGCGACGACGACGATGGTTGGCGGTGGCGCGCGCTTACGGATGACGTGCGGGGACGACAATGAGAAGGAAAGGGGAGGAGGCAGGGGCTCACAGCGCGGGGAGGGGTCGAGGTCGCCGGTCGGAATCGGTGCGGCGGCAGACGAACGGCCTCGGGGATGAACGGGTCGCGGGAGCCGGCGTGGTGCTTCCCCGCAGCGACGGTGACAACGGGCGCGGGCAACGGCGACGGCGACGACGGGCGCGGGCGACGATGACGGCGTCGGCGGGGGCGGCGGGCGACTTCGGGGCAGCCTGGCAATGATGGGGCGCGCGGACGGCGTCTGGGCGGCGGGCGGCGTCGGGGCAGCAGACGGCGTCGATCTGGGCAGCCTGGCGGCGTCGATGAGCTCGGTGTCGTCGGGCGGGCTGGGGGGCAACTGGCGATGAGTTCGTCAAATTTTCCCAAGTGCTAGTTATATACCCAGGCCTTTGGTCCCGGTTCGTGGCACAAACCGGGACCAATGCCCCCTTTAGTCCCGGTTGGTGCCATCAACCGGGACCAAAGGCCTCTTTTCAGTAGCCCAAAGGGCGGGAAGCGGCGGCCTTTGGTCCCGGTTGGTGGAACCAACCGGGACTAAAGGGGGGGCAATGGTCCCGGTTGGTGCCACCAACCAGGACCAATGGGCCTTGCACAACGGCATGATGGTGGGAGTTTAGTCCCACCTCGCTAGCTGAGAGAGAGCCGCACCTGTTTATAAGGTGCGATGCGCCAACCCTGTCGAGCTCCTCTCTAAAGCAGGCTTTCGGGCCTAATATGTTTCTATGTGCGTGTGGGCCTACTGGGCTTACTACGGGCCTGAATCCTGGCCCATTGTTGGGTTTCTAGTCGTATTCAGGTCGTGGGGCCCCAATAGGAGGCACTTTTTTTGTTTTTTGTTTTCTTTACTTATTGTTGCTATTTTTAATTTTTTTTGGTTTTTTTGTTTTGTTTTCTGCATTATTTATTTTCTTTTGTTTTTTGCTTTATTTTTTAATTCCTTTTGCTTTTAGTTTTAGAAAAATTATAAACTTTCTGTTAGTGCCATTAGTTTTCAAATTTGAAAACACTTTTTTTGTTTTTTTGTTTTTTTCTTGCTTTATTTATTTTATTTTGTTTCTACTTACAACAAAATACTTATTGTTGCTACTTTTATTTTATTTTTCCAGTTTTTTGTTTTGTTTTCTGCATTATTTATTTTCTTTTGATTTTTGCTTTATTTTTTAATTCTTTTTTGCTTTTAGTTTTAGAAAAATTATAAACTTTCTGTTAGTGCCATTAGTTTTCAAATTTGAAAACACTTTTTTTTATTTTCTTTGTTGCTTTATTTATTTTATTTTGTTTCTACTTACACCAAAATACTTATTGTTGCTATTTTTATTTTGTTTCCAGTTTTTTTGTTTTGTTTTCTGCATTATTTATTTTCTTTTGTTTTTTGCTTTATTTTTAAATTCTTTTTGCTTTTAGGTCAGGAAAATTATAAACTTTCTGTTAGTGCCATTAGTTTTAGAAAAATTATAAACTTGCTGTTAGTGCCATTAGTTTTCAAATTTGAATAGTTAAAATTTGAATTCTTTGAAATTTGTGTGAATCACAAGTTTGTGATTAACTTTACTAATAAAATGAACATAGATGCGCCTATAGATAAAATTCAACCTAAATTCATAATAAATTTCTATGAATTTCAGAGAAATTCACTATGAATTTAGGTCAAATTCCCTGTATAAGGGCATCTATTTTCACTTTGAGAGGAGCTCAACAAGGCAGAGAGGGACGGGCTTATAAACCGGTGTGAGCGCCCTTCGGTTGGCGAGGTGGTACTAAACTCTGAGCACAACGAGGACCAACCCTTTAGTCCCGATTTGTGGCACAAACCGAGCCTAATGGTCATGGGCCAGGGGCGAGGCGCATTGGTCTCGGTTCGTGCGTGGAACCGGGACCAAAAGGCCGGGACCAATGGCCCACGTGGCTGCCCTCTTGAGAGTGTTCATGGTGAGAACATAGTTGACAAGGAGCGAATCGGGATTAATGGTATTACGAGGGCTGAACCATAAGACATTAAAGCATTTCAAATGAACTCTGAAAAAGTTGAAAGTTGGCATGGTATCATAATTTCACCCACATAGCATGTGCATGTACAAAATTGACAATGGTATCATACTCGTCTATTACAAAGTTGGCATGGTATCATCATAATAGTTGCGGGAGAAAGTCTTCACTTTTTCTTCGCTTTTGTCATTTGCTTATTGCGCCGTAACCATGGATAATCTTCATCGTTTATTAGGATGCTTGGGTCAGCCTTGACTTTGAAGGGAGGAATTTCATGAAACTTTTCATAATCTTCAGACATGTCTGTCTTGCCCTCCACTCCCACGATGTCCCTTTTTCCTGAAAGAACTATGTGGGGCTTTGGCTCATCGTATGATGTATTCGCTTCCTTATCTTTTCTTTTTCTCGGTCTGGTAGACATGTCCTTCACATAGATAACCTGTGCCACATCATTGGCTAGGACGAATGGTTCGTCAGTGTACCCAAGATTTTTCGGATCCACTGTTGTCATTCCGTACTATGGGTCTACCTGTACCCCGCCTCCTGAAAGATTGACCCATTTGCACTTAAACAAAGGGACCTTAAAATCATGTCCATAGTCAAGTTCCCATATGTCCACTATGTAACCATAATATGTGTCCTTTCCCCTCTCGGTTGTTGCATCAAAGCAGACACCATTGTTTTGGTTGGTGCTCTTTTGATCTTGGTCAATCGTGTAAAATGTATTCCCATTTATCTCGTATCCTTTCCAAATCATAGCAGTCGAAGATGGTCCCCTGGACAACAAGTACTGCTCATCACAAATAGTGTTGTCACCTCTGAGACGTGTTTCCAACCAACTGCTGAAAGTCCTGATGTGTTCACATGTAGTCCAGTCGTCGCACTGCTCCGGGTGTTTGGAGCGTAGACTGTTCTTGTGTTCATCGACATACGGGGTCACCAAGGTAGAGTTCTGTAGAACTGTGTAGTGTGCTTGAGACCAAGAATATCCGTCCCTGCATATTATTGAGTCCCTTCCAAGTGTGCCTTTTCCAGTCAGTCTCCCCTCATACCGCAATTTAGGGAGACCTATCTTCTTAAGGCCAGGAATGAAGTCAACACAAAACCCGATGACATCCTCTGTTTGATGGCCCATGGAGATGCTTCCTTCTGGCCTAGCGCGGTTACGGACATATTTCTTTAGGACGCCCGTGAACCTCTCAAAGGGGAACATATTGTGTAAAAATACGGGCCCCAGAATGACAATCTCGTCGACTAGACAAACTAGGACGTGCGTCATGATATTGAAGAAGGATGGTGGAAACTGTTGGGGAACGTAGTAATTTCAAAAAAATTCCTACGCACACGAAAGATCATGGTGATGCATAGCAACGAGAGGGGAGAGTGTTGTCCACCTACCCTCGTAGACCGAAAGCGGAAGCGTTAGAACAACGCGGTTTGTGTAGTCGTACGTCTTCACGGCCCGACCGATCAAGCACCGAAACTACGGCACCTTCGAGTTCTAGCACACGTTCAGCTCGATGATGATCCCCGGACTCCGATCCAACAGAATGTCGGGGAAGAGTTCTGTCAGCATGATGGCGTGGTGATGATCTTGATGTTCTACCGTTGCAGGGCTTCGCCTAAGCACCGCTACAATATTATCGAGGACTATGGTGGAGGGGGGAACCGCACACGGCTAAGAGATCAAGACATCAATTGTTGTGTCTAGAGGTGCCCCCTGCCCCCGTATATAAAGGAGCCAAGGGAGAGGGGGCTTCCGGCCAAGGAGGGGTGCGCCAAGGGGAGTCCTACTCCTGCCGGGAGTAGAACTCCCTTCTTTCCTAGTTGGAGTAGGAGAAGGAGGGAAGGAGGAGTGAGAGAGGAAGGAAAGGGGGGCGCCGCCCCCCTCTCCTTATCCTATTCGGACTAGGGGGGAGGGGCGCACGGCCCAGCCCTTGCCTCCTCTCCTCCTCTCCACTAGGGCCCATGTAGGCCCATTAGGCCCCCGGGGGGTTCCGGTAACCTCCCGGTACTCTGGTAAAATCCCGATTTCACCTGGAACACTTCCGATATCCAAATATAGGCTTCCAATATATCAATCTTCATGTCTCGACCATTTCAAGACTCCTCGTCATGTCCGTAATCTCATCCGGGATTCCGAACAAACTTCGGTACATCAAAACTCATAAACTCATAATATAACTGTCATCGAAACCTTAAGCGTGCGGACCCTACGGGTTCGAGAACTATGTAGACATGACCTAGAACTGTTTCCGGTCAATAACCAATAGCGGAACCTGGATGCTCATATTGGCTCCTACATATTCTACAAATATCTTTTATCGGTCAAACCGCATAACAACATACGTTGTTCCATTTGTCATCGGTATGTTACTTGCCCGAGATTCGATCGTCGGTATCCAATACCTAGTTCAATCTCGTAACCGACAAGTCTCTTTACTCGTTACGTAATGCATCATTCCGTAACTAACTCATTAGCTACATTGCTTGCAAGGCTTATAGTGATGTGCATTACCGAGAGGGCCCAGAGATACCTCTCCGACAATCGGAGTGACAAAACTTAATCTCGAAATACGCCAACTCAACATGTACCTTTGGAGACACCTGTAGAGCTCCTTTATAATCACCCAGTTACGTTGTGACATTTGGTAGCACACAAAGTGTTCCTCCGGTAAACGGGAGTTGCATAATCTCATAGTTATAGGAACTTGTATAAGTCATGAAGAAAGCAATAACAACATACTAAACGATCAAGTGCTAAGCTAACGAAATGGGTCAAGTCAATCACATCATTCTCCTAATGATGTGATCCCGTTAATCAAATGACAACACATGTCTATGGTTAGGAAACATAACCATCTTTGATTAATGAGCTAGTCAAGTAGAGGCATACTAGTGACATTAAGTTTGTCTATGTATTCACACATGTATCATGTTTCCGGTTAATACAATTATAGCATGAATAATAAACATTTATCATGATATGAGGAAATAATTAATAACTTTATTATTGCCTCTAGGGCATATTTCCTTCAGTCTCCCACTTGCACTAGAGTCAATAATCTAGATTACACAGTAATGATTCTAACACCCATGGAGTCTTGGTGATGATCATGTTTTGCTTGTGGAAGAGGCTTAGTCAACGGGTCTGCAACATTCAGATCCGTATGTATCTTGCAAATCTCTATGTCTCCCACCTGGACTTGGTCCCGGATGGAATTGAAGCGTCTCTTGATGTGCTCGGTCCTCTTGTGAAATATGGATTGCTTTGCCAAGGCAATTGCACCAGTATTGTCACAGAAGATCTTCATTGGTCCCAATGCACTAGGTATGACACCTAGATCGGAAATGAACTCTTTCATCCAGACTCCTTCATTTGCTGCTTCCGAAGTAGCTTATGTACTCCGCTTCGCATGTAGATCCAGCCATGATGCTATGTTTAGAACTGCACCAACTGACAGCTCCACCGTTCAATATAAACACGTATCCGGTTTGCGATTTAGAATCGTCCAGATCATGTCAAAGCTTGCATCGATGTAACCATTTACTACTAGATCTTTGTCACCTCCATAAATGAGAAACATATCCTTAGTCCTTTTCTGGTATTTCAGGATATTCTTGACCGCTGTCCAGTGATCCACTCCTGGATTACTTTGGTACCTCCCTGCCAAACTTATTGCTAAGCATACATCAGGTCTGGTACACAACATTGCATACATGATAGAGCCTATGGCTGAAGCATAGGGAACATCTTTCATTTTCTCTCTATCTTCTGCTGTGGTCGGGCATTGAGTCTGACTCAACTTCACACCTTGTAATACAGGCAAGAACCCTTTCTTTGCCTGATCCATTTTGAACTTTTTCAAAACTTTATCAAGGTATGTGCTTTGTGAAAGTCCAATTAAGCGTCTTGATCTATCTCTATAGATCTTGATGCCGAATATGTAAGCAGCTTCACCGAGGTCTTTCATCGAAAAACTTTTATTCAAGTATCCTTTTATGCTATCCAGAAATTCTATATCATTTCCAATTAACAATATGTCATCTACATATAATATCAGAAATGCTACAGTGCTCCCACTCACTTTCTTGTAAATACAGGCTTCTCCAAAAGTCTGTATAAAACCATATGCTTTGATCACACTATCAAAGCGTTTATTCCAACTCCGAGATGCTTGCACCAGTCCATAAATGGATCACTGGAGCTTGCACACTTTGTTAGCACCTTTTGGATCGACAAAACCTTCCGGCTGCATCATATACAGCTCTTCTTCCGGAAATCCGTTCAGGAATGCAGTTTTGACATCCAATTGCCAAACTTCACAATCATAAAATGGGGCAATTGCTAACATGATTCAGACAGACTTAAGCATCGCTACGGGTGAGAAAGTCTCATCATAGTCAACCCCTTGAACTTGTTGAAAACCTTTCGCAACAAGTCGAGCTTTGTAGACAGTTATATTACCATCAGCGTCAGTCTTCTTCTTGAAAATCCATTTATTCTCGATGGCTTGCCGATCATCGGCAAGTCAACCAAAGTCCATACTTTGTTCTCATACATGGATCCCATCTCAAATTTCATGGCCTCAAGCCATTTTGCGGAATCTGGGCTCATCATCGCTTCCTCATAGTTCGTAGGTTCGCCATGGTCAAGTAACATGACTTCCAGAATAGGATTACCGTACCTCTCTGGTGCAGATCTTACTCTGGTAGACCTACGAGGTTCAGTAGTAACTTGATCTGAAGTTTCATGATCAATATCATTAGCTTCCTCACTGATTGGTGTAGTTGTCACAGGAACTGGTTCTTGTGATGAACTACTTTCCAATAAGGGAGCAGGTACAGTTACCTCATGAAGTTCTACTTTCCTCCCACTCACTTCTTTCGAGAGAAACTCCTTCTCTAGAAAGGATCCGAATTTAGCAACAAAAATCTTGCCTTCAGATCTGTGATAGAAGGTGTACCCAATAGTCTCTTTTGGGTATCCTATGAAGACACATTTCTCCGATTTGGGTTCGAGCTTATCTGGTTGAAGTTTCTTCACATAAGCATCGCAGCCCCAAACTTTAAGAAACGACAACTTTGGTTTCTTGCCAAACCACAGTTCATAAGGCGTCGTCTCAATGGATTTTGATGGTGCCCTATTTAACGTGAATGCGGCCGTCTCTAAAGCATAACCACAAAACGATAGCGGTAAATCAGTAAGAGACATCATAGATCGCACCATATCTAGTAAAGTACGATTACGACGTTCGGACACACCATTTTGTTGTGGTGTTCCGGGTGGCGTGAGTTACGAAACTATTCCGCATTGCTTCAAATGTAAGCCAAACTCGTAACTCAAATATTCTCCTCCACGATCAGATTGTAGAAATTTTATTTTCTTGTTACGATGATTTTCCACTTCACTCTGAAATTCTTTGAACTTTTCAAATGTTTTAGACTTGTGTTTCATCAAGTAGATATACCCATATCTGCTCAAATCATCTGTGAAGGTGAGAAAATAACGATACCCGCCGTGAGCCTCAATATTCATTGGACCACATACATCAGTATGTATGATTTCCAACAAATTAGTTTCTCGCTCCATAGTTCCGGAGAACGGCGTTTTAGTCATCTTGCCCATAAGGCACGGTTCGCAAGTACCAAGTGATTCATAATCAAGTGATTCCAGAAATCCATCAGTATGGAATTTATTCATGCGCTTTACACCGATATGAACCAAACGGCAGTGCCACAAATAAGTTGCATTATCATTATCAACTCTGCATCTTTTGGCTTCAACATTATGAATATGTGTATCACTACTATCGAGATTTAATAAAAATAGACCACTCTTCAAGGGTGCATGACCATAAAAGATATTACTCATATAAATAGAACAACCATTATTCTCTGATTTAAATGAATAACCGTCTCGCATCAAACAAGATCCAGATATAATGTCCATGCTCAACACTGGCACCAAATAACAATTATTTAGGTCTAAAACTAATCCCGATGGTAGATGTAGAGGTAGCGTGCCGACCGCGATCACATCGACTTTGGAACCATTTCCCACGCGCATCGTCACCTCGTCCTTAGCCAATCTTCGCTTAATCCGTAGTCCATGTTTCGAGTTGCAAATATTAGCAACAGAACCAGTATCAAATACCCAGGTGCTACTATGAGCATTAGTAAGGTACACATCAATAACATGTATATCACATATACCTTTGTTCACCTTACCATCCTTCTTATCCGCCAAATAATTGGGGCAATTCTGCTTCCAGTGTCCAGTCTGCTTGCAGTAGAAGCACTCAGTCTGAGGCTTAGGTCCAGATTTGGGTTTCTTCTCTTGAGCAGCAACTTGCTTGTTGTTCTTCTTGAAGTTCCCCTTCTTCTTCCCTTTACCCTTTTTCTTGAAACTGGTGGTCTTATTGACCATCAACACTTGATGCTCCTTCTTGATTTCTACCTCCGCAACTTTTAGCATTGCGAAGAGCTCGGGAATAGTCTTGTCCATCCCTTGCATATTATAGTTCATCATGAAGCTCTTGTAGCTTGGTGGCAGTGATTGGAGAATTCTGTCAATGACACTATCATCAGGAAGATTAACTCCCAGTTGAATCAAGTGATTATTATACGCATACATTTTGAGTATATGTTCACTGACAGAACTATTCTCCTCCATCTTACAGCTATAGAACTTTTGGAGACTTCATATCTCTCAATCCGGGCATTTGCTTGAAATATTAACTTCAACTCCTGGAACATCTCATATGCTCCATGATGTTCAAAAAGTCGTTGAAGACCCGGTTCCAAGCTGTAAAGCATGGCACACTGAACTATCGAGTAGTCATCAGCTTTGCTCTGCCAGACGTTCTTAATGTCGTCAGTTGCATCTGCAGCAGGCCTGGCACCCAGCGGTGCTTCCAGGACGTAATTCTTCTGTGCAGCAATGAGGATAATCCTCAAGTTACGGACCCAGTCCATGTAATTGCTACCATCATCTTTCAACTTAGCTTTCTCAAGGAACACATTAAAATTCAACGGAACAACTGCACGAGCCATCTATCTACAACAAACATAGACAAGCAAAATACTATCAGGTACTAAGTTCATGATAAATTCAAGTTCAATTAATCATATTACTTAAGAACTCCCACTTAGACATACATCTCTCTAGTTATCTAAGTGATCACGTGATCCAAATCAACTAAACCATGTCCGATCATCACGTGAGATGGAGTAGTTTCAATGGTGAACATCACTATGTTGATCATATCTACTATATGATTCATGTTCGACCTTTCGGTCTCCATGTTCTGAGGCCATATCTGTATATGCTAGGCTCGTCAAGTTTAACCTAAGTATTCCGCGTGTGCAACTATTTTGCACCCGTTGTATTTGAACGTAGAGCCTATCACACCCGATCATCACGTGGTGTCTCAACACGAAGAACTTTCACAACGGTGCATACTCAGGGAGAACAGTTCTTGATAATTTTAGTGAGAGATCATCTTAAAATGCTACCGTCAATCAAAGCAAGATAAGATGCATAAAGGATAAACATCACATGCATTCACTATAAGTGATATGATATGGCCATCATCATCTTGTGCTTGTGATCTCCATCTCCAAAGCACTGTCGTGATCACCATCGTCACCGGAGCAGCACCTTGATCTTCATCGTAGCATCGTTGTCGTTACGCCATCTATTGCTTCTACGACTATCGCTACCGCTTAGTGATAAAGTGAAGCAATTACAGGCGTTTGCATTTCATACAATAAATCGACAACCATATGGCTCCTGCCAGTTGCCGATAACTCGGTTACAAAACATGATCATCTCATACAATAAAATATAGCATCACGTCTTGACCATATCACATCACAACATGCCCTGCAAAAACAAGTTAGAAGTCCTCTACTTTGTTGTTGCAAATTTTACGTGGCTGCTATGGGCTAAGCAAGAACCGTTCTTACCTATGCATCAAAACCACAATGATAGTTCGTCAAGTTAGTGCTGTTTTAACCTTCACAAGGACCGGGCGTAGCCACACTCGGTTCAACTAAAGTGAGAGAGACAGACACCCGCCAGTCACCTTTAAGCAACGAGTGCTCGTAACGGTGAAACCAGTCTCGCGTAAGCGTACGAGTAATGTCGGTCCGGGCCGCTTCATCTCACAATGCCGCTGAACCAAAGTATGACATGCTGGTAAGCAGTATGACTTATATCACCCACAACTCACTTGTGTTCTACTCGTGCATATGACATCTACGCATAAAACTAGGCTCAGATGCAACTGTTGGGGAACGTAGTAATTTCAAAAAAAATTCTACGCACACGCAAGATCATGGTGATGCATAGCAATGAGAGGGGAGAGTGTTGTCCACGTAAAGCGGAAGCATTAGAACAACACGGTTGATGTAGTCGTACGTCTTCACGACCCGACCTATAAAGCACTGAAACTACGACGCCTCCGAGTTCTAGCACACATTCAGCTCGATGACGATCCCCGGACTCCGATCCAGCAGAATGTTGGGGAAGAGTTCTGTCAGCACGACGGCGTGGTGACGATCTTGATGTTCTACCGTCGCAGGGCTTCGCCTAAGCACCACTACAACATTATCGAGCACTATGGTGGAGGGGGGCACCGCGCACGGCTAAGAGATTAAGAGATCAATTGTTGTGTCTAGAGGTGCCCCCTGCCCTCGTATATAAAGGAGCCAAGGGGGCGGGGGCGGCCAACCAAGGAGGGGCGCACCAAGGGGAGTCCTACTCCCACCGGGAGTAGGACTCCCTTCTTTCCTAGTTGGAGTAGGAGAAGGGGAGAAGGAGGAGGGAGAGAGGAAGGAAAGGGGGGGGGCGCCGCCCCCTCTCCTTGTCCTATTCGGACTAGGGGGGGCGCGGCCCAGCCCTTGCCTCCTCTCCTCCTCTCCACTAGGGCCCATGTAGGCCCATTAAGCCCCCGGGGGGTTCCGGTAACCTCCCGGTACTCCGGTAAAATCCCGATTTCACCCGGAACACTTCTGATATCCAAATATTGGCTTCCAATATATCAATCTTCATGTCTAGACCATTTTGAGACTCCTCGTCATGTCCGTAATCTCATCCGGGACTCCGAACAAACTTTGGTACATCAAAACTCATAAACTCATAATATAACTGTCATCGAAACCTTAAGCGTGCGGACCCTACGGGTTCGAGAACTATGTAGACATGACCTAGAACTGTTTCCAGTCAATAACCAATACCGGAACCTGGATGCTCATATTGGCTCCTACATATTCTACGAAGATATTTTATTGGTCAAATCGCATAACAACATACGTTGTTCCCTTTGTCATCGGTATATTACTTGCCCGAGATTCGATCGTCGGTATACAATACCTAGTTCAATCTCGTTACCGGCAAGTCTCTTTACTCGTTACATAATGCATCATTCCGTAACTAACTCATTAGCTACATTGCTTGCAAGGCTTATAGTGATGTGCATTACCGAGAGGGCCCAGAGATACCTCTCCGACAATCAGAGTGACAAAACCTAATCTCGAAATACGCCAACTCAACATGTACCTTTGGAGACACCTGTAGAGCTCCTTTATAATCACCTAGTTATATTGTGACGTTTGGTATGTAACGCCCCGAGACCGACGCTCCAGAAGACTTCCAGCTATTCCGAGTTTTGCCGTGTGATGTATTTGTTTGTTGCATTCTTCTTAGCTTCATTTGCATTGCATCATGTCATCATGCCATCATATCATTAATTTTAAAACTCATCTAAATAAATTGTATGGATCTTCGATCCATTTAAATCAAGGGAAGGGTGACTTCTCTTTATAACATATCTTCCAATATTAGGGAGCTATATTTAAATGTTCCATTGATTTGGAATTAACCATAACCCACTTGCAAAATATCACATGCCGTTGCTATCTCAATTCTTGGTCTCCAACCTTGCCCATAATTTCTTTCATCATTTTCCGGAGCTCCACCAAAAATCTCAACATTTTTGGACACTTCTAAATCCTAGTCCTTGTTCAAACCATTTGAATTAAATTCAAATGACTTTGAATTTAATTCTTGCAATCTTGCCCACTCCATTTTTCTTGGGTCAAGCTCATTTTTATGAGTCCGGAAAAATTAACCCCATGCTCAAATTATTTCTCCAACCCTTTCTTTATCTCATTTTTTTTCTTTGGTATTTACTGCTTTTGGTAAATAAAAGAGAAGTGGGGGATTAGTGAGAGAGAGAGAGGTAGCCTGCACCCGTCGGCCTCTTGGGCCTGACCAACCAGGCCGGCACATCCCGTAGGCCCAGCCATTGGCCTCCACCAGCCCACCTAACCCCCTCCTAAACCCTAGCCCGGCCATCTCTCGATCCCTCGCTCTCTCCCTCGTTCCCCTCCCTGCGCCGCCACACAACTCACATCGCCAGGGAGAGGAGCTCCCCGCGCTGCAAGGCCCGAGCACCTCTTCCCCTCCTCGCCATCGTCGCCCTGGCGAGCACCGCCCCAACGCCCCTCCACGCGACGCCTCCCTTTCTCCTGCTCCTCCGTGACGCCCTGCTGCCGGCCAAGTCCCGGCCTCCAACGCTAGGAACAGACCCGAGCTACCGCGCCTCCATGCCGTCATCTGCATCCCCAGCCTCCTCGCCGGTGACCTGCAGTTCCAGCAGACCCTGCACGCCCTCTCCTTCCCTTCCTGCCTCGTCCTCAGTGCTTCGTCCCCAAGCCCTACGCGCCCGACGCCGCCCTGTCTCCTTGCGCCGGCCCCGCCACCAAGTCCCGCCGCTGGAGCTCACCTTCGTCCCGACTACGACCGGATCAGGTCCCGCCGGATCCGCCCTCGCGTGACCCGGATCCGCCGCTGCCGCTCATCCATGGCGCCATGGCCTCTGCCTCTTTTGGCCGACCCGTTGCTGCCGTGCACAACCTTTGCCGTGCCCTGTGTGCGTGCTCTCCGCTGCCTAGCACTGTTGATGTCAAGACCGTGGCCGCAACAACCTGGATTGCCAAGTTCCTCTTCCGAAGTCATCAGGCGCGCGAGGACCTCGAGTACGACTACACGATGGCCCGTCAAGTACCTCTATCACACTCTCCGGGATTCACCAAGTACCACGACATCGGTGTCCCTCCAAGTTTGATGTTGGAACATGCACAGCTACCGTCGCCGAAGACCCGGGTAGCAGAAACGTCAAGTTCCTCTCCGCCGTGAACGACTACTTCCACTATCGTTGCCACGTGAACAACTACTTCCCACGACGACCCGTGAACGACTACTTCCTTCGTCGAACTCAACCCGCTTCGAAACGCACGCTTCGAAGGTATAATCCCGAGATGATCACCCGTGGATCGAATGCATGTGTTGTATGAGATGCACCCTATGTTTGGACCGTGTCCGAATTGTTCCTTGCACGTTCTCCATAAGCCATGCCACCGACATGTGGGACACCCAGTATTAGGGATAACCCCACCTTCTTTTGCATATGTCATCCACATCTTTGTTTGCACCGGTCGCTCAATGAGTTGTCGGATCACCGGAATGTTGCCGTGGCACCATTTTCGTTATCGTTGCCGTGACACCCCTTTTGTTCCGCGATAGTGAACAAATGCTCCCTATCATATTAGATGTCAACATTTTCATAAAAAAATTGCATAAACCTTGATTATGTCATCCACATCATGTTAACAACATTTAAATGGTTAAAATTGTGTTTGCATTAAATTGCTAAATGACATATGGGGATTTTTCGGAATTGTTGTTTGTTGTTTCCGGCCTCATTTAAACTTGCCTAAATAGTTAGTTCAATTATGTTTCACCTCTTGCCATGTTTGACAACATTTAATATTGTTGGTTAGCCTAAACGAGAGAGAACTAAATATTTGAATGTGGTGTTTCGTCAATATGCAACTCGTTGCATATTGAGCTCCACTTAACTTGTAGTATTATTTGTTGCACTTTGCCATGCCATGCCTCATTAAACCGGACATGCATCATACTTGTTTGTGCATCATGACATGTTTATGCTTGTGTGTTTACCATATTGTTTGCTTCTTTCCAGTTTGCTTCTCTCGTTAGCTTCGGTTTCGTTCCAGAGTTGTGAGGATTCGTTCGACTACGTCTGTTTGTCTTCTTCATGGACTCATTCTTCTTCCTTGCGGGATTTCAGGCAAGATGACTATTACCCTCGATATCACTTCTATCTTTGCTATGCTAGTTGCTTCGTTCTATCGCTTTGCTGCGCTACCTATCTTTTGCTCTTCAAGCCTCCCAATTTGCCATGAACCTCTAACCTTTGACACCCTTCCTAGCAAACCATTGATTTGCTATGTTACCGCTTTGCTCAGCCCCTCTTATAGCATTGTTAGTTGCAGGTGAAGTTGAAGATTGCTCCATGGTGGACAGGATTTTGGTTGGGATATCACAATATCTCTTATTTAATTATAATGCATCTATATACTTGGTAAAGGGTGGAAGACTCAGCCTTATGCCTGGTGTTTTGTTCCACTCTTGCCGCCCTAGTTTCCGTCATACCGGTGTTATGTTCCTTGATTTTGCGTTCCTTACGCGGTTGGGTGATTTATGGGACCCCCTTGACAATTCGCTTTGAATAAAACTCCTCCAGCAAGGCCCAACATTGGTTTTAACATTTGCCACCTAAGCCTTTTTCCCTTGGGTTCTACAGACTCAAGGGTCATCTTTATTTTACCCCCCCCCCCCGGCCAGTGCTCCTCCGAGTGTTGGTCCAAACTAGAGCACTGTGCGGGACCATTCCTTGGCAACTTGGATTACGTCGGTACCTGTACGCTTAGCTTATCCGGTGTGCCCTGAGAACGAGATATGTGCAGCTCCTATCGAGATTTGTCGGCACAGCGGGTGGTCTTGCTGGTCTTGTTTTACCATTGTCGAAATGTCTTGTAACCGGGATTCCGAGTCTGACCGGGTCTTCCTGGGAGAAGGAATATCCTTCGTTGACCGTGAGAGCTTATGATGGGCTAAGTTGGGACACCCCGGCAGGGTTTAAACTTTCGAAAGCCGTGCCCGCGGTTATGTGGCAGATGGGAATTTGTTAATGTCCGGTTGTATATAACTTGACACCAGATCCGAATTAAAACGCATCAACCGCGTGTGTAACCGTGATGGTCTCTTTTTGGTGGAGTCCGGGAAGTGAACACGGTTTTGGGTTATGTTTGACGTAAGTACGAGTTCGGGATCACTTCTTGATCATTGCTAGCTTCACGACCGTTCCGTTTGCTCTCTTCTCACTCTTATTTGCGTATGTTAGCCACCATATTTGCTTAGTGCTTGCTGCAACTCCACCTCATTACCACTTCCTACCCATAAGCTTAAATAGTCTTGATCTCGTGGGTTTTGAGATTGCTGATTCCTTGTGACTCACCAGATACTATCACAACAGTTGGAGGTGCCGATGATACCAGTGCAGGTGATGCAACCGATCTCAGATGGGAGCTCAACAAAGATCTTGGTCGTTACTATGTTTTGTTTCTTGATGATCAGTAGTGGAGCCCAGTTGGGACGATCGGGGATCTAGCAGTTGGGTTATCTTATTTTCTTTTGGCTTCATCCGTAGTCGGACTATACGTGTGTATTCTGAATGATGTATGAATTATATGTTCATTGTGTGAAGTGGCGACTGTAAGCCAACTCTTTATCCCATTCTTGTTCATTACATGGAATTGTGTGAAGATGACCCTTCTTGCGACAAAACCACAATGCGGTTATGCCTCTAAGTCGTGCTTCGACACGTGGGAGAAATAGCCGCATCGTGGGTGTGACATGGTAGCACACAAAGTGTTCCTCCGGTAAATGGGAGTTGCATAATCTCATAGTTATAGGAACTTGTATAAGTCATGAAGAAAGCAATAGCAACATACTAAACGATCAAGTGCTAAGCTAACGGAATGGGTCAAGTCAATCACATCATTCTTCTAATGATGTGATCCCATTAATCAAATGACAACACATGTCTATGGTTAGGAAACATAACCATCTTTGATTAATGAGCTAGTCAAGTATAGGCATACTAGTGACATTAAGTTTGTCTATGTATTCACACATGTATCATGTTTCCGGTTAATATAATTATAGCATGAATAATAAACATTTATCATGATATGAGGAAATAAATAATAACTTTATTATTGCCTCTAGGGCATATTTCCTTCAGGAACACCAGCTCGAAACTGACAAGACATTGCGCCACATCACTCCTTAGCCTTGGTACGATTTCTGGATCGATCACCTTCTGAGAGATTGCATTGAGGAATGCACATAGCTTCACAAGGGCTAATCAGACGTTTTCCGGTAGAAGCCCCCTCAGTGCAACCGGAAGCAGCTGCGTCATAATCACGTGGCAGTCATGAGAATTTAGGTTTTGGAACTATTTCTTTGGCATATTTATTATTCCCTTTATATTCGACGAGAAGCCAGTCGGGACCTTCATACTGAGCAGGCATTCAAAGAAGATTTCTTTCTCTTCTTTCATAAGAGCGTAGCTGGCACGACCTTCATACTGCTTCGGAGGCATGCCGTCTTTTTCGTGCAAACGTTGCAGGTCCTCCCGTGCCTCAGGTGTATCTTTTGTCTTTCCATACATGCCCAAGAAGCCTAGCAGGTTCACGCAAAGGTTCTTCGTCACGTGCATCACGTCGATTGAAGAGCGGGCCTCTAGGTCTTTCCAGTAGGGTAGGTCCCAAAATATAGATTTCTTCTTCCACATGGGTGCATGTTCCTCCGCGTCATTCAGAACAGCTAGTGCGCCGGGACCCTTTCCAAAGATTACGTGTAAATCATTGACGATAGCAAGTACGTGATCACCGGTACGCATCGGGCTTATTCCGGTGATCTGCCTCACCTTTGAAATGCTTGCCTTTCTTTCGACATTGATGGTTGGTCGAAATAAATCGACGATGGCCCAGGTACACATTCTTCCTACAGCTTCCCAGGTATATACTATCGGTGTCAAGTAAACAGTGTGTGCATGCGTGGTATTCCTTATTTGTCTGTCCTGAAAAGTTACTGAGAGTGGGCCAATCATTGATGGTCACGAACAGCAACGCCTTTAGGTCAAATTCCTCCTGTTTGTGCTCATCCCACGTACGTACACCATTTCCATTCCACAGCTGTAAAAGTTCTTCAACTAATGGCCTTAGGTACACATCAATGTTGTTGCCGGGTTGCTTAGGGCCTTGGATGAGAACTGGCATCATAATGAACTTCCGCTTCATGCACATCCAAGGAGGAAGGTTATACATACATAGAGTCACGGGCCAGGTGCTGTGATTGTTGCTCTGCTCCCCAAAAGGATTAATGCCATCCGCGCTTAAAGCAAACCATACGTTCCTTGGGTCACTTGCAAACTCATCCCAGTACTTTCTCTTGATTTTTCGCCACTACGACCCGTCAGCGGGTGCTCTCAACTTCCCGTCTTTCTTACGGTCCTCACTGTGCCATCGCATCAACTTGGCATGCTCTCCGTTTCTGAACAGACGTTTCAACCGTGGTATTATAGGAGCATACCACATCACCTTCGCAGGAACCCTCGTCCTGGGGGGCTCGCCGTCAACATCACCAGGGTCATCTCTTCTGATCTTATACCGTAATGCACCGCATACCGGGCATGCGTTCAGATCCTTGTACGCACCGCGGTAGAGGATGCAGTCATTAGGGCATGCATGTATCTTCTGCACCTCCAATCCTAGAGGACATACGACCTTCTTTGCTGCGTATGTACTGTCGGGCAATTTGTTATCCTTTGGAAGCTTCTTCTTCAATATTTTCAGTAGCTTCTCAAATCCTTTGTCAGGCACAGCATTCTCTGCCTTCCACTGCAGCAATTCCAGTACGGTACCGAGATTTGTGTTGCCATCTTCGCAATTGGGGTACAACCCTTTTTTATGATCCTCTAACATGCGATCAAACTTCAGCTTCTCCTTTTGACTTTCACATTGCGTCCTTGCATCGACAATGACCCGGCGGAGATCATCATCATCGGGCACATCGTCTGGTTCCTCTTGATCTTCAGCAGCTTCGCCCGTTGCATCATCATCATGCACATCGTCTGGTTCCTCTTGATGTTCAGTAGCATCACCGTATTCAGGGGGCACATAGTGTCATCGTACTCTTTTTCTTCGTCGTCTTCCATCATAACCCCTATTTCTCCGTGCCTCGTCCAAACATTATAGTGTGGCATGAAACCCTTGTAAAGCAGGTGGGTGTGAAGGATTTTCCAGTCAGAGTAAGACTTCGTATTCCCACATATAGGGCATGGACAACACATAAAACCATTCTGCTTGTTTGCCTCAGCCACTTCAAGAAAATCATGCACGCCCTTAATGTACTCGGAGGTGTGTCTGTCACGGTACATCCATTGCCGGTTCATCTGCGTGCATTATATATAATTAAGTGTGTCAAAAATCATTACACAACATCATGAATAGATAATTAAGTGACCAAATTAATAGAAGTTCATCATCACATTAAAACCGAAGTACATACATAGTTCTCATCTAACAACATAAAGCTCTGCAGAGCATCTAAATTAATTAAACCATACATTGAAACTATGTAAAACATTTCAATGCGAAAACAAATGCGATCATAATCGCAACCAAGGTAACAACTGATCCAACGGCATAATGATACCAAGCCTCGGTATGAATGGCATATTTTCTAATCTTTCTAATCTTCAAGCGCATTGCATCCATCTTGATCTTGTGATCATCGACGACATCCGCAACATGCAACTCCAATATTATCTTCTCCTCCTGAATTTTTCTTATTTTTTCCTTCAAGAAATTGTTTTCTTCTTCAACTAAATTTAACCTCTCGACAATAGGGTCGGTTGGAATTTCCGGTTCAACAACCTCCTAGATAAATAAAGTCTATGTCACGTTGGTCGGCATAATTGTCATAAACAATAAATGAACCAATAGTTATGAAAAGATAATATATACCACATCCGAATCATAGACAGGACGAGGGGCGGGGGGGGGGGGCGGATACCAAAACCATCACACTATATAAGATGCAATAATAAAAGTAAAAAAATAATACAAGTATCTACCTAAACATACTAGTAAGAATATTTTTCCTTTCAGAAAGAAGATAAGAACAAGAGGTTCACCATGGTGGTGACGGCGATGAGATCGGCGCGAGTGATCGACGGCGGTGAAGACGGGGACGGGGCGTGACGGACCACTAAACCTAGACAAATATTGAGAAAAATGGAGCTTGGAGAGGAGAAAGCTTAAGTAGCGTGGCTCGGGCATTCCATCAAACACCTTGTGTGCATAGGAGGTGAGCTAGAGCACCACCAAGCCCTCTCCCCCTCGGCGGCCAGAAAAAACAGAGCAGTGTGCTATGCTCTTAAGCGAGGGGGTATATATAGGCACCTCATTGGTCCCGGTTGGTTTTTTTTTAAGAAGAAACATGCTTTACTTTATTGATCAATAGAGCGAATTACAGGAATAATAGAAGTATCATGAGGGTGTAACAGCCATACATGGCGACCCTCCCCTAAATGTAAAGCATGTCGAGCTAAGCCATGAGCCTCCTTATTAGAGAGACGTCTCTCATGGGTGAAAGAACAAGACTGAAACTCCCTGCTCGAGTCGATGATCTCCTGCACTATTGGAGCAATTGTACCCATAGTACCAGTATGTATGTCCTTGACCACCGAAAGGCAATCAGAAGCTACCTTCAAATGAGTAAGTGCAGCCTTTGGTCCCGGTTGGTGGCATGAACCGACACTAAAGGGCAACCTTTGGTCTCGGTTCGAGCCACCAATCGGAACCAATGGTGATGGGTCAGGAGCAAGGCCCATTGGTCCCGATTCGTCCCACCAACCGGGACCAGAAGGTCCAGACGAACCGGGACCAATGGCCCACGTGGCCCGGCCGGCCACTGGGGCTCTCGAGCCGGGTCCAATGCCTCCATGGGTCCCGGTTCTGGACTGAACCGGGACTAATGGGCTGACCCGGCCTGAACCTTTGCCCCTTTTTCTACTAGTGTACACAGCCAGGTTGCACACACACAAGATTGTGGCCCATGACGTTAGGGTGGATTTCTCGCCCGAGTCGCTGTTCTTCTCGCGGCCCGGGAAGAAGCTCACCTTCCAAGTAAGCCATCATGGGCCGGAGCTTGCAGAAGGATTCTTGATCTGGGAGTCGGATACGCACACGGTCCAAAGCCCACTCCTCGTCGTGCGTTCGTGAGCGGAAGTTAGACAGATCGAATATAAGAGATGTGCTACTCCATTGTACTACTACTACTTAGCTTTGCATTGCTTACACGATCAGAATAAATGAATCCATTAATTTTATTTAAGAGAAGGCATATCGGTGGCCGAAATTTTGAAAAATTTAAACTTCTCAGTTTCAAAAAGTTCTGAAAAATACACACGTATACAATGATGTAATGTATATGGGTGTAAAATTTGTTATAAAATACCTTTCAATTGCAAGCTGCACAAAAATATCAAAATTATGGACTTTGGGAGAATGAACATTTCAAGTGCTGCACAGTCGTAATTTGTTTTTTCGTGTCTAGCTCTCATTTTAATGTATGCACATTATATTTCTGGGCATATGTGTGTTTAAAAAAATGAAATGCAAAATTATGAATTTTAAAAAATTCAGCCTCTATTTAGCATTTCTGCTTGCTTCGCCTATCTATGCAGCATGTCCGTACTGTCCTAATTACGTGAGATTTCAGATGGGTCTAGGAGTATATGTTCGAACCATGCACGTTTTTTTGCGATTAGAAATTTGTATTACTCAAGTAGTTATGTTACCATCTGCACGAGACAACTGTTCTAAATCACGCAGTCCGGAGGGAGCCACACAACAGTTCAGCGCTCAATACGTCCAAACTTAGCCATGTAATCACTACAATTGTTCTGGATTTAAAAAAAATGTTCTGGCTTCTGCTTATATGAGTATCTCTTTCAGTTTTGACATGTAAAATCTCACTGTTTAAGGAAGCTAAAGCTAATCATTTCCTTTCCTCGTTGCTTAACATTTTCACCAACTCAAGACAGTCTGATTCAACAATCATCGGGGTGCTGCTGCTGCACCATTGTAGGGAAGATGCCATGCCTTTCATGCAGGTTGTTGCTTCTGCTTCAAGGGCCGATTGAGGAGTAAACGTGTATAAATCTTCCGGAGCTAAACAAGATCTCACCATCATGATTGTGAAGCAACATACCAGCCCCAGCACTCCCAGAAGATGTATCAAAGGATCCGTCTATGTTTAGTTTTGCCCACCCTATGAGTAGAGCTACCCAGGGAAGATTTTCAACAAAGCAAGGCATAGGCCGATCTCGTCGCCTTGGCATGACAGGAAGATGCATTATAGTGCCTTTGCCTCTAACAACATCCATGTCTAGGTTCTGTGAAGCATAATGGAGTGAATAAGGATAGCTGCATAGGAACCTACTTCTTCCGTTCCTAAATATATGACTTTTGGCAGTTCAATTTAAACTGTCAAAACGTCTTATATCAAGAAACGGATGGAGTACATGAGATTTTGACGGTTGATGGGATTTTATCATGGACCATCTCATTACGAATATGCCCCACCAGCATCTACATATAGTTATACAGCCATGAGCAACATGGCTATTTCTCTTTCCGGAAGGTCATTTGTAGCATGCAATAGCCATTCCACCCTGGTGTTCTGAATTTCAGGAATTTCTGCAATGGCCAGAACTCGGACATTGTGTTCCCTAAGATGATTGCCAGCACAGGGAGTATTGTGTATCAGTTATGATTATCCTTAACTTCCCACTTGTCATTCAACTAACCCTTACCCATGAATGTGCAGTTTTCACTAATATCATCCTATACCACCTAACTTTCCGCTTGTCATTCGACTAACCTTTACCCATGGATGTGCAGTTTTCATCTTTAGCTTCCTTAATCAGTGAGATTTTACATCTTAAAAAAGCTGAAAGAAATACTCATATAAGCAGAAGCCAGAACAATTGTAGTGATTACATGGCTAAGTTTAGAAGTATTGAGGGCCAAACAGTTGTTTGGCTCCACTCAGGACTGCGTGATTTAGAACAGTTGTCTTGTGAATATAGTAACATAACTTCCTGAGTAATACAAATTTCTTATCGCAAGAAAACCATGCATGGTTCCAATATATACTGGAAATGGATTCACATTTCCTGATCTTTCCTTAAAAAAACATTTCCTGATCTTTGCAAACTCCTAGACCCATCTGAAATCTCACGTAGTTAAGGACAGTACGGACATGCTGCATAGATGGGCGATGTAAGCGAAGATGCTAAATGGAGGCCAAATTTTGGAAAATTCATAATTCATGATTTTACATTTCATTTTTCTAAATACACATATGGCCAGAGATATAATGTACATACATTAAAATGAGAGCTAGGCAAGAAAAAATAAATCTATAACTTTTCAACACGTGAACTGTTCATTTTTGTGCACTTTGCAATTGGAAGGTATTTTATTACAAAATTCTACACACATATAGGAGTATATTACATCATTGTATATTTTTCAGAACCTTTTGAAACTGAGATGTATAAATTTTGAATTTTTCAAAATTTCAGCCACCAACAAACCTTCTTTAAAATAAGTAAATAACAGATTCTTTTATTCTGATCGTGTAAGCAATGCAAAGCTAGTAGTAGGAGAAGTACAGTGGAGTAGCAGATCTCTTGTGTTCCGATATGTCTAACTTCCGCTCACGGACGCACGACGACGAGTGGGCTTTGGACCGTGTGCGTATTCGACTCCCAGATCAAGAATCCTTCTGCGATCTCGGACCCATGATGGCTTACTTGGAAGGTGAGCTTCTCCCCGGGCCGCGAGAAGGACAACCACTTGAGCGAGAAATCCACCCCCACGTCATGGGCCATGGACAACCTGCCCGTGTACTGCTCCGCCGGCCCCACATTCGTCAGTGTCCGCCGAACCGTGGTGTTCGCCGGCACCACAATGCTCGGGTAGTTGAGGTCGATGTCTGACAGACGGGGCAGGTTCCTGCAATTCAAGTTCAGGTCCTGGAGGATGTCTTGCACGGTGTACTCGTCGGCGTAGTTGTCGTCGTCGTCGTCGTCGTCGAGCCTGGCCCTGGCGAAAAGATGGCAAACGTACCCGGCGTAGTCTTTGACCTCTAGGTCATAGACCAGCCCTGGGTCGACGGCGCGCGTGGGGTTGACGTGCCCCGCGCCTACAGCGAATGCGCTCGCCGGCTCGTGCTTCTCGTTCATGATCGGTTTGCCGTCGTTGTCCAGCTCATCGGCCGTGGTCATTATGGCGGACCTGATGGCCATCGGCGACCAGTCCGGGTGCACGCTCTTGAGAAGGGCGACCACGCCGCTGATGTGCGGCACCGCCATCGACGTCCCGGACTTGAATCTGAAAGGCCCCCGGTCTGGACTCTCCGTGGCTGCGGCGAGGATGTTGAGCCCCGGCGCCAGGATGTCGGGCTTCAGGATGCGCGGGTTGCCGCGGCTCGGGCCTCGGCTGGAGAAGTAGGCGACGGTGGGCGACTGGCCGACGCCGAGCTGCGTGCCCTTGAAGAACACCTGCGCCGCGGAATCCGGGTACTGGCTGTAGTCCTTGAGCTTGTGGCCGACGGCGGCAGGCTCCTGCACGACGGAGGACCCGTACTCCCTGAAGCCCAAGGTGAAACCGGCTTTCTCCTGACCGATGAGCATGACCTGAGCCGCGTCATTGTCGTAGAGATTTTTGATGATGCGGACTTGATCGTCAACCTTGACCCCGGCATCATCACATATCACGATGTGGCCCCTCGTGCGCTCGGCGCTCACCTTCCTGCACAGGTTACCCTCGCCGGGGTAGTGGAGGGGTTGGTAAGCGGTCGAGTTGGGCCCCTGTACCAGTGCCTCTCCTTCGACCAGGTCGCCCGACTCGAGCAAAAGGCCGGCGGCGAGCTTCCGGTCCACCGATCCGGCGGCCACCGTGATCTCCCACGGCGTGTCGTTGTTGACAGTGGACGGGTCGGGGCCGTCGTTGCCAGCAGAAGGAAGTGACGAAGACGACGCCCTTGGCCACCGCACGGAATGCGCCAATGGCCACAACGTCCTTGTCGAGCGGTACTCCCGACTCACGGACGAGGGAGATGTTGATGACATCGACCCCATCGCCCACCGCCGTGTCAATCGCGTGAACTACGTTCGAACGGAGGCACCCTGTGGGTCTGCAGGCCTTGTACATGGCCAAGTGTGCGCCGGGAGCAATCCCGGCGGCCGTCCCAGCGGCCTGTCCGTGGGACGACGAGGCATTGGCGACGAAGTTGCCTGCCGCAATCGACGCCACGTGCGTGCCGTGGCCGGTCTCGTCGGCAGGGCTGTAGTCCACGAAGGACCTGACGCCAATGAGCTTGTTGTTGCACCGGACGGGCTTGACCATGTCCTTGCACGTGCCCTTCCATCTGGCGGGCGGCGGCGACATGCCCGCGTCGTCGAACGAGGGATGGCTCGACTCGATGCCGGAGTCGATCACCCCGATGATGATCCCTTTGCCGTAGCTAGATTTCGTCCACAAGCCGGCGTCCTTGCTCAGGCCGAGGAACTCGGGCGAGCGGGTCGTCGCGGGGTACATCATCTCGTCCGGGAACCAGCGCCCGAAGCCGGGTTTTCTGGACGCGGCCTCCAGCTCCTCCTCCGTCAGCAAGGCGGCGAACCCGTGGAAGATGGTGTTGTACGAGTGGACGAGCCGCGGCTCGCCGTGGGCAGTCACGTCGTCGGGGAGGAAGGATCGGTACCAGCCCTGGCGCTCTTCGTCGTCCATGACCTGGGCGTCCGCTCGAGGCTTGAGCAGGATGATGTACGTCTTGTACTCCGGGGACGACGTCGGCTGTGCCGCTGCAGGGCTCGGGCTGGGAGGGGAGGATTGGGCGGGTGGTGGAGTGGAGAGGAGGACGGTGGTACACAGGCAGAGTGCAAGTGCTACGGGCGCCTTTGCCATTGCCATTGAGCACCACCACGTCGACCACGGCGAGGGAGCGCGGCAGGCTTGCTTATATAGGCAACATGTATGGTTCGAAAACAAAGAAAATATGCCATATATAGCATCATTAAAACACGGAAGAAAATAATAAAGTTGCAATGGTATTATTGAGTTGATCCTCAAAAATGGTATTATTGAGTTGA